>NW_020867942.1:0-20497 GCF_003369695.1 Bos indicus x Bos taurus | reverse complement strand
TTTATCCATTCATCTGTCAATGGACATTTAGGTAGCTTCCATACCTTGGCTATTGTAAACAGTGAATACTGGGGTGCATATAACCTTTTGAAGTGTGTTTCCTCAAGATATATGCCCAGAAGTGGAATTGCTGGATAATATGGTAGCTGTATTTTTGGTTTCTTAAGGAACCTCCATACTGTTCTCCACATTGGCAGCACCAATTTATATTCCCAAAACTGTAGGAGGGTTCCTTTTCTCCACACTTTCTCCAGTGTTCACTGTATGTAGACTTTTTGATTATGGCCATTCTGATTGGTTTGAGGTGTTATCTCATTGTAATTTTGATATTTATTTCTCCTATAATTAACGATGTTGTACATCTTCTTATCTACTCCCTTTTCTATTTCTATGTGAGGCTAAGATGGAGAAGGCAATGGCACCCCACTCCAGTACTCTTGCCTGGAAAATCCCATGGACAGAGGAGCCTGGTAGGCTGCAGTCCATGGGTTGCTAAGAGTCGGACACGACTGAGCGACTTCACTTTGACTTTTCACTTTCATGCATTGGAGAAGGAAATGGCAACCCACTCCAGTGTTCTTGCCTGGAGAATCCCATGGACAGAGGAGCCTGGTGGGCTGCCCTCTATGGGGTCGCACAGAGTCGGACACGACTGAAGCGACTTAGCAGCAGCAGTGAGGCTAAAATAGAATTGCCACATTCCAGATATCTAGATTCAAGTTTCCCAAATTGGATATATGTAAATAGTCCCAGGATCTCATTCCTTTAAATTGTTGTATGATTCATGTAATGAATAATTTCCCCTATTCCTTCACAGCCATTACTTAGAACACGTCCCAATTACATTTAGTCATGTATAATGAGAGAGAAAGCGAAAGTGAAAATCACTCAGTTGTGTCCAACTCTTTGCAACACCATGGACTATACAGCCCATGGAATTCTCTAGGCCAGTATACTGGAGGGAGTAGCCTTTCCCTTCTCCAGGCGATCTTTCCAACTCAGGAATTGAACCATGGCCTCCTGCATTGCAGGTGGATTCTTTATCAACTGAGCTATCAGGGGAAAGGTGATGGAAATAGAGAAAGCATAACCCTCTTTGAGGAACTGTTGTGGTTTCTATCTCATAATAATTCGAGTTTACCTGTGGATAGCTTCATTTTATCCCTCTCTTCTTTAGGTTCTGTGGTTTTTCTTGAAATAATTATTTCATGTAAATCCTTCATCTGGAACACTAGTATTGTGTATTTCATTTATTATATCTAACTGTTTTCTCTAAAAATGCAAAAACATTATTCAGCACTAACTCTTATCTGGTCCCAGGTAATTGCTATTCTGTCCTGTAATTTCAGTGCAGTAGTCAACCAGAGAGGAATCTGAATCCCAACTCTTTTATTTACTAGTAATATGATATGACAGCCTATTTAATAATTCACTGAATTAATTTCCTTATTGATATAATGAAAATAGCAAAGTTTTTTGTGAGGATAAAGTAAAGCAGTGAGATCTTAACATAGAATTAGTGCCTTATCAATACAAAGTCTTTCGTCTTCCTTTGCATCGTCTCTTCTTCTAAAGTAATAGAGTGGTTTTTGCACATATAGTCAGAGAACCTGGGTTAGGTGAACACACCAAAGCCATGAATCCAAGGCCTCCATAATGAATATCTAATAGGTTAATATAAACACAGATTTTTGTTTAATTATTTACCTTACTGTACTAATCCATTTCATTATTTATTATATTTTTGACAATAAAAAATCACATCCATCTTCCACTTAGTTCTTTTCAACACCTGGAACTAAGCCAGTGCTGAGGAGTGAGTCTTCCAAACTTTGTTTCTATGGAAACAGTGGTGATTTCTATACTTGTTTCATTAATGTATGCATATGAGAGTGGATATTTGCCACTGTGTACCATAAACAGATTGAATAAAGTGGTCGTATGCATGGAAATTAACCCATGGCCAAATGGACTGTTTCCTAAATAAAATTACATTTTTGATGCCATTTTTATTCATTTGAAAATTTGAAATTATTTTTCTGTTAAAATGCAACTCAGTTTGAATTTAAATAAAAATCAACACCGATATGCATTTAACATGTAAATATTGCTTTTACACACTCTCTATTGGGATTAGTTAATGCCTGAAGGATATCAAGTTCCAATGTTCAAATGTAAAATTTTATGATATATACTGGATATAAACACCAGAGGGCGCTCATACTTAGACCTGAATCCAACGAAGGCATCTTAGAAAAAGATTTTACTACTGTAGAACCCAGAAGTACCAATTAAGGACATCTTCAAGTTGTTAGATGAAACACAATACTCTCTAACTAGTACATCAGTACTAATATTCTTACTGGTAAATTGAAACTCAATTTCCTTAGAGTAAAAGCTCTTCTCAATAATATCACAAACACCTCAAAATTTCTTGTTTTTTGTTTTTTCTAATTCATATTATTAATCCATTCAGAGTACTTTCCCTAATTACTTTCATTTACTTCCCATGTTCAATTTTCGTACAACTAAGCCATAGTTCACATCAAGGCTTTACGTTTTCTGAAGCATGTTCAAAAGAATTTTTTAAAACATATTTCCTTTTACATCAAAAAGCTTTTTACCTTGGAATCCCACCATTATTATTTGAAGTGAGGTGACGTAATATGAGAAATGTGAAAAGCAGAGATTATCTTATACTAAACAATATAAACTAGAAATATTGCATGGCATGACTCCTAATTTAAACTGAGGTATTGACAGAGAGGGACTTCCCAAGTGGCTCAGTGGTAAAGAACTCTCCTGCCAATGCAGGAGACTTAAGAGACATGGGTTGGGAAGATCTCTTCGAGAAAGAAATGACAACCATTCCAGCACGGAAATGGAATTTCAAAGCGCCTGGGAAATTGCATGGAAAGAGGAGCCTGTCAGTCTACAGTCCCTAGGGTCACGAAAGGCTTAGACACCAAGTGAGTGACTAAACAACAACAATTCACAGAGAAAGTAAGTGTTTAGTATTCTGGGGTCAGAATACTAAATACTAAATACATGCATTGCACAACTGGCCAAGTTTTTAAGAAAATATATAATAAATAAGTAAATAAAAAGTCATGAGGCACAGTGAAGCAAATTAGAAGGAAACTTTAATTGCATGAAGGGTAGGTCAGAGTACAGCTGAGTCACCATCACAATGGAATACTAGATCTGGTAACCAGCTGCCTCAAAACAGAGATTTGTTTTTTTTCCAAATAACAGTGCATTATGACATTGCATAATGATTGACTTTTGAAATCATTTTCTATTTTTCTGACCTTTTGTACATACCAAAAATGACTCTATTAAATATGATACTGAGAGCTGGTCTCTGTTCCTGAATATTTGGAACAGAATACAACATGCTACTTTCCTCAGAAAGTTTTTTTACCTGATTCTAAACTTAATCCTGTCAGCACTTGACATGGTTAAGTGTTACTGTTTCTTGTTGGATTTCATAATTTCATACTCTCTCTCTCTTTTTTTTTTTTCCTACCTTATCGATCACTTGTTCTTAATCTAGTTTGCTGGCATACCTTAACGTGTCTAGTACATCTAGTTTGCTAGAATAGCCTGTTCTATCAGAGTGTAAAAAGTTAAGATTTTTAGACCTAGATCAAGGGCTGGATTCTCTTTCAGTCTAGGTTCTGTTGCCTGGAGAGCCTGCTCACCTGAATGGTTTAAATGCCACAGAAACCATCAGGAGGCCAATTTACATCTCCGGGGTAAATCTTTTCTGTGAGCATGAGACCTGTATATCCAACAGCTTTCTTGACATCTAAGCTTAGAAGTACCATATGAATAGCTAAATGAATATGCTGCAAGAAAAAGTTTTGATCCCTAAGTCAGTCTCTTCCCTTTCCCATTCAAACCCAGGATCCATCTGCTCTGCTTGTTTCAGAGGAAGCCATGTGCTCCTCTCATCTCCTCCCTCCCCCAGAGCCCACTGACAACAAAGTCTACAATTCACATCATAAACTTCCCTCAAATAAGTCCATTTTTCTTTATCTCTCCTGCACTCCCTTGTACCAGTATCCTCTCTTGACTGATGTACTGAAATAGCCACCTATTTCCCATATCCTTTTCCTCTACTCTAACTCATCAATATATAGTAGCTGCAATCATATTTAGTAAATGTAAATCTCAGCATGCCAGCCCAGTAAGTAAAATTTAGTGGTTTTCTTTTGCATTGAAAATGGAACAAAATTCATGTCATGGCCTATACAGTCCAACATGATTTTCCTCTGCACACAATTCTAACCTCATTCTGTCCCATGTGGTTGGTCACTATCGTCTGGCCACCTGGGATTCTTTCAGCATCTGGAACACTTTAGACATCTGTACACTTCATGGCAGTGAGAGGAGCTACCCCACATCCAAGGAGCAGTGGCTATGTGGGTGCAGGAGGGCTGAGAGGAGCTACTCCATGTTCAAGGGTCAGGGGTGGGGTGACCTTGTCCAAGGTAAGGAGCAGCAGCTGTGCTTTACTGGAGCAGCCATGAAGAGATACCCCACATCCAAGGCAAGAGAAACCCAAGTGAGACCGTAGGTGTTGCAAGAGGGCATCAGAGGGCAGACACACTGAAACCATAATCACAAAAAAACTAGCCAATCTGATCATATGGACCACAGCCTTGTCTAACTCAAAGAAACTAAGCCATGGAGTGTGGGGCCACCCAGGATGGACGGGTCATGGTGGAGAGGTCTGACAGAATGTGGTCCACTGGAGAAGGGAATGGAAAACCACTTCAGTATTCTTGCCTTGAGAACCCCATGAACAGTATGAAAAGGCAAAATGACAGGATACTGAAAAAGGAACTCCCCAGGTCTCTAGGTGCCCAATATGCTACAGGAGATCAGTGGAGAAATAACTCCAGAAAGAATGAAGGGATGGAGCCAAAGCAAAAACAATACTCAGTTGTGATTGTGACTGGTGATAAAGCAAGGTCCAATGCTGTAAAGAGCAATATTTCATAGGAACCAGTGAATGTTAGGTCCATGATCAAGGCAAACTGGAAGTGGTCAAACAAGGATGGCAAGGTAAACGTCGACATTCTAGGAATCAGTGAACTGCATGGACCGGAAATGGGTGAATTTAACTCAGATGACCATTATATCTACTACTGTGGGCAGGAATCCCTTAGAAGAAATGAAGTAGCCATCATGGTCCACAAAGAGTCGTGAAAACAGTACTTGAATGCAATCTCAAAACGCGACAGAATGATCTCTGTTCATTTCCAAGGCAAAACATTCAATATAACAGTGATCCAAGCTTATGCCCCAACCAGTAAAAAGCTGAAGTTAGAATGGTTCTATGAAGGACCTACAAACCTTTTTAGAACTAACACCCCCAAAAGATATCCTTTTCATTATAGTGGAACTGGAATGCAAAAGTAGGAAGTTCAGAAACCCCTGGAGTAACAGGCAAATTGCCTTGGACATACGGAATAAGCAGGGCAAAGACTAATTAGAGTTTTGCCAAGAGAATGCACTGGTCATAGCAAACACCCCTCTCCAACAACACAAGTGAAGACTCTACACATGGACATCACCAGATGGTCAACACCGAAATCAGATTGATTAAATTCTTTGCAGCCAAAGATGGAGAAGCTCTATACAGGTCAGCAAAAACAAGACCCATGAGCTGACTGTGGCTCAGATCGCGGACTCCTTATTGCCAAATTCAGACTTAAATTGAAGAAAGTAGGGAACCACTAGACATTCAGGTATGCCCTAAATCAAATCACTTATGATTATACAGTGGAAGTGAGAACTAGATTTAAGGGGCATAGATCTGATAGACAGAGTGCCTGATGAACTATGGATGGAGGTTCGTGACATTGTACAAGAGCCAGGGATCAAGACCATCCCCGTGGAAAGAAATGCAAAAAGCAAAATGGCTCTCTGAGGAGGCCTTACAATTAGCTGTGAAAAGAAGAGAAGTGAAAAGCAAAGGAGAAAAGGAAAGATATTCCCATCTGAAATCAGAGTTCCAAAGAATAGCAAGGAGACATAAAAAGCCTTCCTCAGCAATCAATGCAAAAGAATATAGAGGCAAAAAATAGAATCCGTAAGACTAGATATCACTTCAAGAAAATTAGAGATACTAAGGAACATTTCATGCAAACATGGGCTCGGATAAAGGACAAAAATGATAGAGACCTAACAGAAGCAGAAGATGTTAAGAAGAGGTGGCAAGAATACAGACAAGAACTGTACAAAAAAGTTCTTCACAACCCAGATAATCACGATTGTGTGATCACTCACCCTAGAGCCAGACCATCCTTGAATGTGAAGTCCAAGTGGGCCTTAGGAAGCCTCACTACAAACAAAGATAGTGGAGGTGATGGAATTCCAGTTGAGCTATTTCAAATCCTGAAAATATGATGCTGGGGAAGTGCTGCACTCAATATGCCAGCTAATTTGGAAACTCAGCAGTGGCTACAGGACTGGAAAAGGTCAGTTTTCATTCCAATCCCAAAGAAAGACAATGCCAAAGAACGCTCAAACAGCAGCATAATTGCACTCATCTCACATTCTAGTAAAGTAATGCTCAAAATTCTCCAAGCCAGGCTTCAGCAATACATGTACCATGAACTTCCAGATGTTCAAGCTGGATTTAGTAAAGGCAGAGAAACCAGAGATCAAATTGCCAACATCCTGCTGGATCATGGAAAAAGCAAGAGAGTTCCAGAAAAACATCTATTTCTGCTTTATTGACTATGCCAAAGCCTTTGACTGTGTGGGTCACAATAAACTGTGGAAAATTCTGAAAGAGATGGGAATACCAGACACCTGACCTGCCTCTTGAGAAACCTTTATGCAGGTCAGGAAGCAACAGTTAGAACTCGCATGGAACAACAAATTGGTTCCAAATAGGAAAAGGAGTATGTCAAGGCTGCATATTGTCACCCTGCTTATTTTAACTTATATGTAGAGTATATCATGAGAAATGCTTGGCTGGAAGAAGCACAAGCTGGAATCAAGATTGCTGGGAGAAATATCAATAACCTCAGATATGCAGATGACACGCCCCCCCCTTATGGCAGAAAGTGAAGAGGAAGTACACTTGATGTAGCCTTTTGATGAAAGTCAAAGACGAGAGTGAAAATGTTGGCTTAAAGCCTCTTGATGAAAGTGAAAGAAGAGAGTGAAAAAGTTGGCTTAAAGCTCAACATTCTGAAAACTAAGATCATAGTATCTGGTCCCATCACTTCATGGGAAATAGATGGGAAAACAGTGGAAACAGTGTCAGACTTTATGTTTTGGGGCTCCAAAATCAATGCAGATGGTGATTGGCAGCCATGAAATTAAAAGGCGCTTACTCCTTGGAAGGAAAATTGTGACCAACCTCGATAGCATATTAAAAAGCAGAGACATTACTTTGCCAACAAAGGTCTGTCTAGTCAAGGCTATGGCTTTTCCAGTGGTCATGTATGGATGTGAGAGTTGGACTGTGAAGAGGCTGAGTGCCGAAGAATCGATGCTTTTGAACTGTGGTGTTGGAGAAGACTCTTGAGAGTCTCTTGGACTGCAAGGAAATCCAACCAGGCCATTCTAAAGGAGATCAGTCCTGGGTGTTCATTGGAAGGACTGATGCTGAAGCTGAACTCCAATACTTTGGCCACCTCATACAAGTGTTGACTCATTGGATAAGACCCCGATGCTGGGAGGGATTGGGGGCAGGAGGAGAAGAGGACGACAGAGGATGAGATGGATGGATGGCATCACTGATTCAGTGGACATGAGTTTCTGTGAACTCTTGGAGTTGGTGATGAACAGGGAGGCCTGATGTGCTGCGAATCATGGGATCTCAATAAATTGGACATGACTGAGCAACTGATTTGAACACTTCATGGCATCTGTAGAAGCTCTTTTAAGTCTGTAAAACTCTTGTCCTAGAAGTTACAATTGTGGGTTTCTTCCTGTCCTTGGAGCTCAGCTTAAAAAGTAGTTCTTTGGAGATGATTTCCCTAACCCTTGTATCTTAAATTCCTCAGATTAACCACAATCAGCATTTTATTCAGTTTTTTTTTTTTTTCAAAGTAGCTACCACAATTGTAATCTAGTTATCTGTTTATTTTCTTGCTCATTCTACTTATTGGGGCTCTGTTTCATTTATCACCTATGCATAGCGGCATACTATAACAAAGCATCTAGAATATAGTGCTTAGGAAATAGTATCGGAATATCATAGGTGATGAGTGAAGTTGATAAGAACATGAAATCAGCATATGGAAGCTCTCTTTATGCCCTAGCTGTAGAACATCTTTAACTCTCTAGAATATTTTCCTTGAAATTATTTCCTAGAGAATTTTTCCCTCTTGATATTGAAGTAATAACATTATCTAACTTACTGGCTTGGAGGGAGAAGAAATGGTAGTTTACACTTTATAGTAGTAGCTGCACATATCATTGCTCAGTCACTCGGTCCTCTCTGACTTTTTGTGACCCCGGGGACTTCAGCGCATCAGGCTTCCCTGCCCTTCACCTCTCCCAGAGCTTGCTAATGTCTGTTGATTTGGTGATGCTATCCAAACATGTTGTACTCTGTTGTCCCCTTCTCATCCTGGCTTCGATCTTTCCCAGCAGGTCTTTTTTAATGAGTTGGCTCTTCATATCAGGTGGCCAAAGTATTGGAGCTTCAGCCTTGGCATTAGAAGCCTCAGTCCTTATAATGAATATTCATGGTTGATTTCATTTAAGACTGACTGATTTGATCCCCTTGCTATCCAAGGAACTCTCAAGAGTTTTCTCCAACACCACAGTTCAAAAGCATCACTTCATTGGCACTGAGCTTTCGTTATGGTCCAACTTTCACATCTTTATATGACTACTGGAAAAGCCATAGCTTTGACTAGATGGACCTTTGTTGGCAAAGTAACGTCTCTGCCTTTTAACACCGTGTCTAGGTTTGTCATAGTTTTTCTTCCAAGAGCCAAGAGTCCTTTAATTGGGCTTTCAGTAAATATCTGCCATGCTGCTGCTGCTGATGATGATACTTTTAGTATGAATATGACAAGTCCTGGTGACTCCTCTCAGAATAAATTGTAGGCCACAGGTCTATTCATGGATGTGCTCCTCCTGGAGTTATACCTGCACTTAGAAGGCCCATTGTTGGTATAATACTTTGTTGTCGCTGTCTTGAGATTAATAATTCTGATTAAAGTGCCCTGAATTTTCATTTGCATCATGCTCCACAAATTATTAAGCCATTCTTAGTGGGTATAATATGAAATCCCAATATAAATCATTGTTTCCAATCACTAAAGCAATGTAGGACAAGCATGTCCTCAATCAAAACAATATGAATCATATGTATAATCACTATTCTCTTTGCACCAATAGCTATAAAGTTCATATCCAAATTGTCACTTAGTTCTTACAATTGTGCTGCAGCATTTGCTAAGAAATTCTGTATTATAATTTCACCATAAACCCTTTATTACTCTTCTGCAATTATCATCACAGTGAATTGATTCCCTCCATTTTTTGTATTTATAATAGCTTTTTGTATTTATAATAGCTTTCATCTATGCTCCTTGAAATGAGACAATCAATAAAAATAAACAGTATATCATTATAATTCATACTTTTTAAAATTCTTAAAAAATATGCATTTAGATTCCCTTTCCCCTCCATTTTTTTTTCTGTAATAAGATTAATTGTTTTAATTGTTCTTAGGTATAAGATGAATGTGTTCCTGTGAAAGATTCCAATGAGCTTGATTTGAAGAGAAATCTATGCTCTAGTGCTGATCAATGACACACAACAGTGCATGGATTGAATGACAGGAAATGGTGCATGTGTTCTTTGAATCAGATTATCAATTTTCCTACAGTAAATAAATGTAAGTGAAATGCCCTCAGAGCTTTTTATTTATTTAGCCCCACCTTTTCTGTTCCCTCTCTCTCTCTCTCTCTTTTATTTCTACCTTACACCAATGGAGCCTCCTCCCCTAGAATTCCTATGAGAGCACTGCTGCTCTTCAGAGAGGCTGATGAATCCTAATATATTGTCAGCATGCATGTCTGTGCATGCTAAGCCACCAGTCCTGTAAGATTCTTTGAGACCCTATGGACTGTAGCGCACCAGGCTCCTCTGTACATGGGATTAACCAGGCAAGAATACCCGAATGGGTTGTTGTATCCTCCTCCAGGGCATCTTCCCCACCCAGGGATGCATCTCATATGGCTCCTACATTGGCAGGTGTGTTCTTTATCACTAGTGCCACCTGGGACCACATAGGGCATTATTATGAGCATGGTGTGCTATTATTCTACAACAAGAAGCTACTTGATTGTTTCTCATTCTAAAAGACATTACCAGTATAGTACAATAATCTGTGGAAAATTCTGAAAGAGATGAGAACACCAGACCACCTTACCTGCCTCCTGAGAAATCTGTATGCAGGTCAGGAAGCAACAGTTAGAACTGGACATGGAACAACAGACTGGTTCCAAATAGGAAAAGGAGTACATCAGCCTGTATATTGTCACCCTGCTTATTTAACTTACATGCAGAGTACATCATGAGAATTGCTGGGCTGGAGGAAGCAAAAACTGGAATCAATATTGCTAGGAGAAATATCAATAACCTCATATATACAGATGATACCATCCTTATGGCAGAAATTGAAGAAGAAACTAAAGAGCCTCTTGATGAAAATGAAAGAGGAAAGTGAAAAAGTTGGCGTAAAGCTCAACATTCAGAAAACTAAGATCATGGCATCTGGTCACATCACTTCATGGGAAATAGATGGGGAAATGATGGAAACAGTGAGAGATATTATTTTGAGGGGCTCCAAGATCACTGCAGATGGTGACTGCAGTCATGAAATTAAAAGACGCTTACTCCTTGGAAGGAAAGTTATGACCAGCTTAGATAGCATATTCAAAAGCAGAGACATTACTTTGCCAACAAATGTCCATCTAGTCAAGGCTATGGTTTTTTCTAGTAGCCATGTATGTATGTGAGAGCTGGACTATAAAGAAAGCTGAGCATCGGAATTGATGCTTTTGAACTGTGGTGTTGGAGAAGACTCCTGAGAGTCCCTTGGACTGCAAGGAGATCCAACCAGTCCATCCTAAAGGAGATCAGCCCTAAGTGTTCATTGGAAGGACTGAAGCTGAAGCTGAAATTCCAATACTTTGTCCACCTCATGTGAAGAACTAACTCATTGGAAAAGACCCTGGTGCTGGGAAATATTGAGGGCAGGAGGAGAAGGGGAGACAGAGAATGAGATGGTTGGATGGCATCACTGACTCAATGGACATGGGTTTGGGTAAACTCTGGGAGTTGATGATGGACAGGGAGGCCTGGTGTGCTGCAATCCATGGCGTTGCAAAGAGTCGGACATGACTGAGCGACTGAACTGAATTGAACCACACTAACCACACTAGTGTAGTATTTTCAAAAGGAGAGGTCACAATCTTTTTCTGTCAAGGGCTACATAGTAAATAGTTTAACTTTTGTAAGACAGACTACCTCCATCTCAAATGCTCACTCCTCTGGAGAATCATAAAGCACCCATAAGCAATACATAAATTAAACAGAATGTCTGTGTTTTAATAAAACATTGTTTATAAAAATAGATGGCTGAACAATAGGTCATAGTTTGCATTGAAGAAATAATTAATTAATCCCTGTATTAAAGGATTTGCATTACTATGCAAGGCAAGGATATAAATAAAAGTATAGCAAGTGAAATTAAAACTTAGAAATCTTTGGTGTCTTGACAGTCATCATTTGAGTAGAATACATATGTATCTATGTCCATTCTCACAGTCACTATAGCTCACAAGAAATTTGGGACTCCTAATTTGTAAATGAAATAGGATCAATTTGTGAACGACTCAAGAAAATCTATTTCACTACCTTTGAGTAAAGCTGCATTTGGGGCAGAAAAACACTATTACCCAGCTTAATGGCAAATCTCATTATCCAAAATTGGCCAGAATGAATTTGTCCAATTTCAAAAATCAACTCTTCCATGGAAAGATAAAGACTGATTGCTATTGAATCTCCAAAGAGATGTTCCAGGTTTTAATCAATTCAGTGTAATTTAGAGTCACATCTTGCTTATTTCTCATTTTCATGTATTCAGTTGGAAACAATGGCAATATATTTGCAGGTATTTTCATCATAAACATGAAGAAAGTGATGCCTACATTGATAATGCTAGGTTAATATGTGACATGCCAGTAAATATTACTATTAATATAATTACATAAGTCATGAGAAACATAGACATGAAATGTAAAATAAGTGCAATTTTACACTTTTTTTTTTTCCTATGAAGGAGATTTTGGTGTGGCTTCATGTTCAAATGGGCAATGAAAGACTTGAAAAATATCCTAAAGATATTGCGAAGGACAGAAATGACAGAGAACTACATGGAAAATAAGCGACAATTGACAGTGAAGATTGTATGGAAGAGTTGGTTGAATTATGTCAAAAGTGATCTTTACTAAATGTCATTTCAAAAGGAAGCACTTTGCTTATGGTTTAATGATTTTTCTAGCTTTTCCAAGTTTTCTTGGGTTTCACTTACTGAAGAAATGACCTAATTCTTAGCAAATTTTCCTTGACAAAATTTATTTTCTCCTAGTGTTCCAGGTTTGCAACATGTTTGAATAAGTGGTATTTATTCAAGAAATATTCCAATGAATATTGTGACTTTTAAAAGAGATATGTATATGTAGTGTGTTTTGCGTTTGGGCTAATTAGTGCAGTAGAAAGAAAATTCTAAAGATAATGAATAAAAGATTGATTTTAAAATTCTAATAGTAAAATCTAGAGATTATATTTGCCACTTTCACTTTTATTCTAAGTCCAGGCTTATACTGCTCACTGCATGGTAGGCCAGTAAGTTGAGAGATCAGTTGTTGGACAAAGGATAATGACTTTAGACCTGGGTTTGATCCCTGGGAAGATCTCCTCGAGAAGGGAAAGACTACCTATTCCAGTATTCTGGTCTGGAGAATTCCATGGACTGTATAGTCAATGGGGTTGCAAAGAGTCAGACACAACTGAGCAACTTTCACTTGGAAAACCAGCATGTTGAGAAAATGGCAGATTAGCGTTCTGAAGAACATCTTGCCTGGGTTGGATGATAGGAGTAGGTGGTTCTGACCAATTCCGGATGGTGTGTTTAATTTCTTCTTTTTTGCAGGCATTCTCAGATAGTGCTGGTCAGGATGTTTTTTATAAGCTAAATAAAGGTATTTTAGTATAACACTCTGACACTGGAGTCAGGGTTCCCAGACATGAGCCATTATATACACTTTAAGCTATAGGCAACATCTCTTTAGTGACTGTCTGCATCCTAAAACACTTTGGCTTGTGTCTGACTCTTTGTGACCCATGAACTGCAGCCTGTCAGGCTCTTCTGCCATGGGATTCTCCAGGCGAGAATACTGGAGTGAGTTGCCATGCTCTTCTCCAGGGGGTCTTCCTGATGCACAGATCGAACCCACATCTCCTACATCTCCTGCAGACAGATTCTTTAGCACTGAGCCACCAAGAAAACTCTCTTTAATGATTAATTTATAGTAAATACAGTACAATATGTGGAATCAGGTTTATTCTTCCCTATGACAATTTCATAAATATTCTATCAGAGACTTCACGATCTGCACCATTTTCTTTCAGAGTCTGAAACTGAACAAGATATCTATTGTGAAACAATGTGGCTCAGATGGTAAAGCGTCTGCCTGCAATGAGGGAGACCTGAGTTTGACCCCTGGGTTGGGAAGATCCCCTGGAGAAGCAATGCAACTCACTCCAGTACTCTTGCCTGGAAAATCCCATGGATAGAGGAGCCTGGTAGGCTGCAGTCCATGGGGTCACTAAGAGTCAGACACCACTGAGTGACTTCACTTTCACTTTTCACTTTCATGCATTGGAGAAGGAAATGGCAACCCACCCCAGTGTTCTTGCCTGGAGAATCCCAGGGATGGGGAAGCCTGGTGGGCTGCCATCTATGGGGTCGCACAGAGTCAGACACACTGAGTGACTTCACTTTCTTAGGCAAAAAAAAAAAAATTAAAATAAATAAAATCTACCTGGTGACTTCCTAAGATAGAAAAAAAAAAAAAAATTAAAGTAAACTTCAAATTCCGCTCCCCATGGATGGGAACCCAAAATAAGTCTCAGCATTTTCTCTCCTTTGGTTCTCCATTCAGTAGATTTTACAGTAGCCAGCAAAATCTCTGCATGTTTTTCTAAGTCTCTCTCGCAGTACTCTTCCTTACTGGCCTCTAGTCAGAGACACTCCACTCAGAATATTGTATGAAACATTCTGATTCTAAACACTCTTCTACATGACTAAAACTGAGGTTCTGGCGGCCCTCTCATTACCATCATAAGTTATGACTAAGTGATTAGGTTTTATACTTAACACACTGTAACTGTCAACCTGTTGGCTGTTTTCATGCATTAACATCAGACCTTCTTCTTTGATCTCACATATCTTCAGTATTTTCAGATTTCTCCTATATGTTGTGAGAATCTGGAACTCTAATTTATAACCCACTCCTTAAAACCAGAAGATCAAGGGAAGCATTTTAGACAAATATTTGATATTTTTTTGAAAATTTATAAAATTCCATAAATTTTCATAATTTATGGTAAAATGAAACCACTTTGCACCATTATTCAACTCAATAAGATTTATAGTTCTCAATATATGAAATAGAGATTATTAAATTGTGTGCTTTTAAACTCATTTTCCAGTTTATCTCTTCACACCCCTCTAAAAACATCGATGACTGAGATCAAGCAGGATAATTCTACTGATTAAATAACAAAATAAAATAAAGCAATATGTGAATATGACACATTTGTGCCAAGTGATCTAGAAAAGCAGTTGCAACAGTTCTTGATGAGGCAAATATTAATGTTTGGCATTTAAGTATGACCTCTCTTATTTGTGATTGAAAGTTTAAAAAAATTTTGCAAGATAAGACAGTAATAATCATCTTACAATGTTAAAGACACCTATTAGTCATGTCCTAGGCAAATTGGATTTATGACTCAGATGTAATTCTTCCAAATATGCCTGCTGTTCATAAAAAGGCAGAGATATATGACTCAAAAATAATGTAAGACAGAAATAATTTTGTACTTCACTTTGCCACATTGCTTTTCCTCTGATATATATGCAGAAGAATCTCCACATTTTATGAATAGGTTTTTGCCAATACTACAGATGTGTATTTCCAGCTTCTAAACCAAGCAGATCCTTGAGTCAAATAAAACAAATGATCAGCTCCAGCAAAGACAAGAGGAGATGCATTTTTTTAAAACTATGGATTAAAGATTGATGGGGAGACATACACACTTTTAAATAACCCACTGCTGATGTTGACTGTGCCTTAAAGAGAAGGTTAGGAATGTCACAAATCACTCAAAAATGATTAAGTTCTTCTATTCATCTGATAGTGTCTCATTCCAAATGATCAATTGTGGAGGAATAGCATCAATTTTTTGAGGGGAAGAGGAAGAAGGCATGGACAGAATGTAGCACAGATAAAATATGTGTCCTTTCCCTAAATCTATGCAAATTTTGCCCAGTGTATGGCAAAGCACCATGCTTGTATACACCAGTTGCTCAAGGTAACTAAAGCACAAATAGCAAATTTCATTACAGATGGCAGCAATAAGATTCTCTCTCCTCTGTAGACTATCAAATCTTTCAACTTGAATACTTTGGGATTTTACCAGGCATCAAAGATTTAAATGAAACATTACCTCCAAGATACATCTCTGCCCTTGAAGAATGATCAAAGATATACTTACGTTTATAAATTAAAAGCAAATACATTTTCCGAAACTCTAGTGGCAATAATTCAATCCACTCCCCATGCTGCTTTTTTTAAAACATCTGTAAGAATCAGAGATACCAATATTTCTCCCAGTGAAACATAAGTGTTGCATTAGGTGAATGTTAAAATATGGATTAAAATACACAGGTTTTTGTTATAATTAGATGATTTGCTTTATACTTCATGCCTGGATTTGTCCAAAGGGATTATTTTGCTAGGCAAAAACAAAACAAAACAAAACAAAACAATGTGCACTCATAAACTTGTTGAAAACCATCAAAAACTGCTAGCTGGGTATGTTAATATTACACTCTCATTATGTTTCAAAAAAGAAGAGATTTGTGTCTTATTCCAAGAGTCTTAGGAAAGAATCCACTCTTTAAAAATGTAGATTGACATTTGTTTTCTGAGCACTCTTCTTTTTCTTATTATGATGGAGCGTTTCAGACAGTTATGCTTTATCATTAATTTTTCTCACAACATTTTCAAAAATATTTGAGTCAGATGAATGATGAGGCATGTGAACGAAGGTTTTGCCTCAGTGTAAGGGGAGACACAGACTCGGTGTCATCTTACTCGCTGTGAAATATTCACCTGGCCATTTGTCAAAGTGTGAGTTGCAGTTTTATTTGATTATAATGTTGGAAAGCATTTACTGTACTGGATAGGGGATTGTCACCTGATATTTATTCTACTATTGCTCTTGCTTACAGATTTCCTTATTTTGTGTGGGCTGTGGGTCCAACCACATATGATATGATTATCATGTTGTTTCTATATCAATGGTGACAGTTCTATGCGTTATCAATTCTTTAGGTAACCCAACTCCTTTGTAGTTTGATGTGGAGGGTGACCCACATATGGTCAGTGAGACATCAGGGAAATTCTGTCCAGTAGAAGATCCTATAAAAGCATTGTTTCTTTCCTGGTAAAAAAAGGACAAATAACAGTTGGTGATATTCCTTCTTTCCTTCTTGAACTTGAACCTAATGCCTAGAGCTGCAGGGCCTTATGAGATCACATACATTTGATAAAAACACAACATGGAAGTGTATATAGCTAGAGAAAAATTTTTGTGCCTTAATGACACTGCTAACATGCAACTCATTTTAAGTGCTACCCTGTTGACAGCAACCAGGATCTCTAGATTTCTTTGAAAGTGACCAAAATAATGCCCTACTAATTTAAACCCACTAAAGGGATTTTCAGCTCTTTGCTAGTATAAGTATTCCTAAATCAATGGACATGAATTTGAGCAAAATCCAGGAGAATTTAAAGACAGGCTTCCCTGGTAGCTCAGACAGTAAAGAATCTTCCTGCAACGTAGGAGACCTGGGTTCAGTCGCTGGGTCGGGAAGATACCCTGGAGAAGTGAAAGGCTACCCACTCCAGTGTTCTTGCCTGGAGAATTCTGTGGACAGGGAAGCCTGGCGTGATACAGTCTACAGGGTCACAAAGAGTCAGACACTGCTCAGAGACTGAACAACAACTTTTAAAAGCTATGGTTATTATGTTGAGGTATGTTCCTTCTATTCCTGCTTTCTGGAGAGTTTTTATCATAAATGGGTGTTGAATTTTGTCAAAGGCTTTCTCTGCATCTATTGAGATAATCATATGGTTTTTATTTTTCAATTTGTTAATGTGGTGTATTACATTGATTGATTTGCGGATATTGAAGAATCCTTGCATCCCTGGGATAAAGCCCACTTGATCGTGATGTATGATCTTTTTAATGTGTTGTTGGATTCTGATTGCTAGAATTTTGTTAAGGATTTTTGCATCTATGTTCATCAGTGATATTGGCCTGTAGTTTCTTTTTTGTGGGATCTTTGTCAGGTTTTGGTATTAGGGTGATGGTGGCCTCATAGAATGAGTTTGGAAGTTTACCTTCCTCTGCAATTTTCTGGAAGAGTTTGAGCAGGATAGGTGTTAGCTCTTCTCTAAATTTTTGGTAGAATTCAGCTGTGAAGCCGTCTGGACCGGGGCTTTTGTTTGCTGGAAGATTTTTGATTACAGTTTCAATTTCCATGCTTGTGATGGGTCTGTTAAGATTTTCTATTTCTTCCTGGTCCAGTTTTGGAAAGTTGTACTTTTCTAAGAATTTGTCCATTTCTTCCACGTTGTCCATTTTATTGGCATATAATTGTTGATAGTAGTCTCTTATGATCCTTTGTATTTCTGTGTTGTCTGTTGTGATCTCTCCATTTTCGTTTCTAATTTTGTTGATTTGATTTTTCTCCCTTTGTTTCTTGATGAGTCTGGCTAATGGTTTGTCAATTTTATTTATCCTTTCAAAGAACCAGCTTTTGGTTTTGTTGATTTTTGCTATGGTCTCTTTTGTTTCTTTTGCATTTATTTCTGCTCTAATTTTTAAGATTTCTTTCCTTCTACTAACCCTGGGGTTCTTCATTTCTTCCTTTTCTAGTTGCTTTAGGTGTAGAGTTAGGTTATTTATTTGACTTTTTTCTTGTTTCTTGAGGTGTGCCTGTATTGCTATGAACTTTCCCCTTAGGACTGCTTTTACCGTGTCCCACAGGTTTTGGGTTGTTGTGTTTTCATTTTCATTCGTTTCTATGCAAATTTTGATTCCGTTTTTGATTTCTTCTGTGATTTGTTGGTTATTCAGCAGCGTGTTGTTCAGCCTCCATATGTTGGAATTTTTAATAGTTTTTCTCCTGTAATTGAGATCTAATCTTACTGCATTGTGGTCAGAAAAAATGCTTGGAATGATTTCTTTTTTTGAATTTACCAAGGCTAGCTTTATGGCCCAGGATGTGATCTATCCTGGAGAAGGTTCCATGTGCGCTTGAGAAAAAGGTGAAATTCATTGTTTTGTGGTGAAATGACTAATAATGAGAAAACAGAAAGAGAAATTAAGGAAACAATTCCATTCACCATTGCAATGGAAAGAATAAAATACTTAGGAATATATCTACCTAAAGAAACTAAAGACCTATATATAGAAAACTATAAAACACTGGTGAAAGAAATCAAAGAGGACACTAATAGATGGAGAAATATACCATGTTCATGGATTGGAAGAATCAATATAGTGAAAATGAGTATACTACCCAAAGCAATTTATAGATTCAACGCAATCCCTATCAAGCTACCAACAGTATTCTTCACAGAGCTAGAACAAATAATTTCACATTTGTATGGAAATACAAAAAACCTCGAATAGCCAAAGCGACCTTGAGAAAGAAGAATGGAATTGGAGGAATCAACCTACCTGACGTCAGGCTCTACTACAAAGCCACAGTTATCAAGACAGTATGGTACTGGCACAAAGACAGAAAATTGATCAATGGAATAAAATAGAAAGCCCAGAGATAAATCCACGCACATATGGACACCTTATCTTCGACAAAGGAGGCAAGAATATACAATGGATTAAAGACAATCTCTTTAACAAGTGGTGCTGGGAAATCTGGTCAACCACTTGTAAAAGAATGAAACTGGACCACTTTCTAACACCATACACAAAAATAAACTCAAAATGGATTAAAGATCTAAACGTAAGACCAGAAACTATAAAAAACTCCTAGAGGAGAACATAGGCAAAACTCTCTCCGACATACATCACAGCAGGATCCTCTATGACCCACCTCCCAGAATATTGGAAATAAAAGCAAAAATAAACAAATGGGACCTAATTAACCTTAAAAGCTTCTGCACATCAAAGGAAACTATTAGCAAGGTGAAAAGACAGCCTTCAGAATGGGAGAAAATAATAGCAAATGAAGCAACCGACAAACAACTAATCTCAAAAATATACAAGCAACTCCTACAGCTCAACTCCAGAAAAATAAACGACCCAATCAAAAAATGGGCCAAAGAACTAAATAGACATTTCTCCAAAAAAGACATACAGATGGCTAACAAACACATGAAAAGATGCTCAACATCACTCATTATCAGAGAAATGCAAATCAAAACCACTATGAGGTACCATTTCACACCAGTCAGAATGGCTGCGATCCAAAAGTCTACAAGCAATAAATGCTGGAGAGGGTGTGGAGAAAAGGGAACCCTCCTACACTGTTGGGGGAATGCAAACTAGTACAGCCACTATGGAGAACAGTGTGGAGATTCCTTAAAAAACTGGAAATAGAACTGCCTTATGATCCAGCAACCCCACTGCTGGGCATACACACTGAGGAAACCAGAAGGGAAAGAGACACGTGTACCCCAATGTTCATCGCAGCACTGTTTATAATAGCCAAGACATGGAAGCAACCTAGATGTCCATCAGCAGATGAATGGATAAGAAAGCTGTGGTACATATACACAATGGAGTATTACTCAGCCATTAAAAAGAATACATTTGAATCAGTTCTAATGAGGTGGATGAAACTGGAGCCTATTATACAGAGTGAAGTAAGCCAGAAGGAAAAACATAAATACAGTATACTAACGCAATATATGGATTTAGAAGATGGTAACAATAACCCAGTGTACGAGACAGCAAAAGAGACCCTGATGTATAGAACCAGTCTTATGGACTCTGTGGGAGAGGGAGAGGGTGGGAGATTGGGGGAGAATGGCAATGAAACATGTAAAATATCATGTAGGAAAACGAGTTGCCAGTCCAGGTTCGATGCACGATGCTGGATGCTTGTGGCTGGTGCACTGGG
>NW_020867941.1:0-9705 GCF_003369695.1 Bos indicus x Bos taurus | reverse complement strand
CCTTCACTATCTTCTGGAGTTCGCTCAAACGCGTGTCCACTGCGTAGATGATGCCATCCAACCATGTCATCCTCTGTTGTTCCCTTCTCTATCACCCTCAATCTCTCCCAGTATCAGAGGTCTTTTCCAGTGAGTAAACTCGTCAAATCAGGTGGCCAAAGTGTGGAGCTTCAGCTTCAGCATCAGTCCTTCCAATGAATATTCGGGTTGATTTCTTTAGCATTGACTGATTTGATCTCCTTGTAGTCCCAGGGACTGTTGACTAAAATATATGCACAACTTGAGAGATTTGAGTAAGTTTTTATTTGGAGCAAAATTAAGGCTGCAGCCCGGGAGGCAGCATCTCACAGCTCTGAGAGACTTCCCCAAAGTGGCAGTGGGGGAAGGTCAATATATAGGTTTGTGTGAAGACAGAGTTCAATACCATTACACACTCATTTTACAAAAGGTTTTTGTTAGTCATAAGGATCTGATGTCACCATGAAAGGACTTAGTGCTTATCTAGATATGGGAAGATGCCTAGGGTTGAGATCACAAAATCTGTTCTGAAAACATCCAACTATCTAGAGACCCTGTCCCTTCGGATTCCCTGGAGCACAAAGTGCCTCATCCAACTCCCTCAGAGGCTGTTGAAGGTCAACAGCTATAGCAGCACCAGGTTCAATCTCTGCAGAGGCAGATGGCAAATGCCATTATGTTCAGTCATTGGCAATTCTCTTGGTTAGTGCCCAATTTGTAGTTGACAGGACTCTCAATAGTCTTCTCCAGCACCCCAGTTCAAAGCACTATTTTTTCAGTGCTCAGCCTTTTTTATGGTCCACTCTCACATCTGTACATGACTTCTGGAAAAACCATAGCTTTGGCTATACAGGCCTTTGTCAGCAAAGTGATGTCTCTGCTTTCAATACACTGCCTAGGTTTCTCGTGCTTTTCTTCAAGAAGCAAGCATCTTTTAATTTCATGTCAGCATTCAACAATCCACAGTGATTTTGAAGCCCAAGAAAATAAAGTCTGTCACCGTTTCCATTGTTTCCCCATCTATTTGCAGTGAAGTGATGGGACTGAATGTTTTGCCAAAAGTTTTCACTTTCAACTCAGGTTCAAAGGATTTGTTAACAAAACAAGTCACTTGTTATATGCAGATAAACAATACAAGTACTTATTAGAGAACTATCTACTATACTTTGCAATGTACTAACATTAGAAGGGAAACAAAAGACATAGAAACAGCAGAGGAGAGCAACAGTACATACATGACCAAATGGCCCCAGACTTAAACAGTGCTGGGAAGTCCCATGTGACAGCAGTCCAGAGTTCCAGTTGGGAAAGGTCCCAGTTAGCATGTCTGCTCAGTGGGTGAGACTTCAAAGATACAGTTTGGGGATTCCCTTATAATCCCAGGATGGACTCAAACTGATATGATCATCAATTTGTGACCAAATTGCCAACCTGGTTTCATGTTAATGCTGTTGGTTTTGTCATGTGAAATATGAATTTTGGTAATCCTGGAGCTTGTTGGTCACGCCCTCTCCAGGGACTCAAGATTCCTAAGTCTCAAGATTCCTCCAAGATTCCTCTCAATCTCAAGATTCCTCGCTCATATTATCTATGGTGCTGCAAGTCTTGCACTCACAGCAGGCAGTCACTCAAGTCATTTTCAATCAGGACAGTGTCCAGGCAGGTTAGAAGCAAGGTCAGAGTGTTGCAGGAAAGGCACCCTTCCAGGCCCAAAACGGAGCTCTTGTCTAACACTCGGAAATAAATTGTCTGAAGAGACACATGTGCTGATTAAGCAAGAGGTTTTATTGGGAAAGGGTGCTGGGTCAGAGAGCAGTAGGACCAGGAGAACTGTTCTGCCACATGGCTCGATGGGATTAGTTTCTGAATTGTCTTTAACTGGGAGCTGACTGTGGCTCAGATCATGAACTCCTTATTGCCAAATTCAGACTTAAAATAAAATAAACTAGGAAACCTACTGGGCCATTTAGATTGACCTAAATCAAATTCATTATGGTTATACAGTGGAAGTGAAAAATAGATGTAAAGGACTAGATCTGATAGACAGAGTGCCTGATGAACTATGGATGGAAGTCCGTGACATTGTAGAGAAGACAGGGATCAGGATCATCCCCAAGATAAAGAAACACAAGAAGCAAAATGGCTGTCTGAGGAGGCCTTACAAAATAGCTGTGAAAGAAAAAAGCAAAAGCAAAGAGAAAAGGAAGACATACCTATATGAATGCAGAGTTATAAAGAATAGCAACAGGAGATTAAAAAAAAAAAGTGATCAGTGCAAAGAAATAGAGGAAAACAATAGAATGCAAAAGACTAGAGACCTCTTCAAGAAAATTAGAGATACCAAGGGAACATTTCATGCAAAGATGGGCTCAATAAAGGAGAGAAGTGGTATGGACTAACAGAGCAGAAGACATTAAAAAGAGATGGCAAAAATACACAGAAAACTACAAAAAAGATCTTCACCACCCAGATAATCACCATGGTGTGATCACTCGCCCAGAGCCAGACATCCTGGAAGGTGAAGTCAAGTGGGCCTGAAAGCATCACTACAAACAAAGCTAGTGGAGGTGACGGAATTCCAGTTGAGCTATTTCAAATCCTAAAAGATGATTCTGTGAAAGTGTTGCACTCAACATGGCAGCAATTTGGAAACCTCAGCAGTGGCCACAGGACTGAAAAGGTCAGTTTTCATTTCAACCCAAATAGGGGCAATGCCAAGAATGAGCAAACACCACCAAAATGCACTCATCTCAGAAGCTAGTAAATTCTCAAAATTATCCAAGCCAGGCTTCAGCAATATGTGAACCATGAACTTTCAGATCTTCAAGCTGGTTTTACAAAAGCCAGGGAATCAAAATTGCCAACATCTGATGGATCATTGTAAGTACAAGAGAGTTCCAGAAAACATCTATTCCTGCTTTATTGACTGTACCAGAGCCTTTGACTGTGTGGATCACAATAAACTGTGGAAAATTCTGAAAGACATGGAATACCAGACCACCTGACCTGCCTCTTGAGAAATCTTTCAATCCGTATGTAGGTCAGGAAACAACAGTTAGAACTGGACATTGAACAACAAACTGGTTCCAAATAGGAAAGAGTGCATCAAGGCTGTATAATGTCACCCTGCTTATTTAACTATATGCAGAGTACATCATGAAAACGCTGGGCTGAATGAAGCACAAAGATGGCATCAAGATTGCTGGGAGAAATATCAATAACCTCAGATGCAGATGACATCACCCTTATGGCAGAAAGTGAAGAAGAACTAAAGAGCCTCTTTTTTTTTTTTCAAACTTTACATAATTGTATTAGTTTTGCCAAATATCAAAATGAATCCACCACAGGTATACATGTGTTCCCCATCCTGAACCCTCTTCCCTCCTGCCTCCCCATACCATCCCTCTGGGTCGTCCCAGTGCACTAGCCCCAAGCATCCAGTATCATGCATCGAATAAAGAGCCTCTTGATGAAAGTTAAAGAGGAGAGTGAAAAGATTGGCTTTAAGTCAACATTAAGAAAACTAAGATCATGGCATCCGGTCTCATCACTTCATGAAAAGAGATGGGAAAACAGTGGGAACAGTGAGAAACTTTATTTTTGGGGACTCCAAAATCACTGCAGATGGTGATTGCAGCCATGAAATTAAAAGACGCTTACTCCGTGGAAGAAAAGTTATGAACAAACCAGTTCAGTTCAGTTCAGTAGCTCAGTCGTATCCAATTATTTATGACCCCATGAACTGCAGCATGCCAGGCTGCCCTATCCATTGCCAACTGCCAGAATCTACCCAAATCCATGTTCACTGAGTCGGTGATGTCATCAACCATCTCATCCTCTGCTGTCCCCTTCTCCTCCTGCCCTCAATCTTTCCCAGCATCAGGGTCTTCTCAAATGAGTCAACTCTTCACATCATGTGGCCAAAGTATTGGAGATTCAGCTTCAACATCACTCCTTCCAATGAACACCAAGGACTCATCTCCTTTAGGATGGAATGGTTGGATCTCCTTTCAGTCCAAGGGACTCTCAAGAGTCTTCTGCAACACCACAGTTTAAAAGCATCAATTCTTCAGTGCTCAGCTTTCTTTATAGTCCTACTCTCACATCCATACATGACTACTGGAAAAACCATAGCTTTGACTAGATGGACCTTTGTTGACAAGTAAGGTCTCTACTTTTTAATATGCTATCTAGGTTGGTCATAACTTTCCGTCCAAGGAGTAAGCATTTTTTTTTTTTTTTTTTATTTTCATGGCTGCAATCACCATCTGCAATGACTTTGGAGCCCCAGAAAATAAGCTAGACAAACTAGACCAAACTAGACAGGATATTGAAACCAGAGACATTACTTTGACAACAAAGGTCCATCTAGTCAAAACTATGGCTTTTCCAGTAGTCATGTATGGATGTGAGATTTGGACTATAAAGAAAGCTGAGCACTGATTTTGATGCTTTTGAACTATGCTTTTAGAGAAGACCCTTGAGAGGCCCTTGGACTGCAAGAGATCCAACCAGTCCATCGTAAAGGAATAATTCCTTAAGATTCATTGAAAGGACTGATGTTGAAGCTGAAACTGGCAGTTCTTTGGCCACCTGATTTGAAGAACTGACTCATTTGAAAAGACCCTCATGCTGGGAAAGATTGAAGCTGAGAGGAGATAGGGATGACAATGGTTGAGATGGTTGGATGGTATCACCGACTCAACGGACTTTGGTTTGAGTAAACTCTGGGAGTTTAGGATGGGGAGGGAGGCCTGGCGTGCTTCAGTCCTTGGGGTCGCAAAGGATCTGACACCTGAGCAACTGAACTGAACCGTTTTTAGCCAATCATTGACTCACAGTCCTTCCTGGTGATACATGCCTTTTTCAGCCAAATGGATGCCAGCAAGAAGGATTGGGGGAGGTGGTTGGACATGTGTCTCCTTTTGACCTTTCCTGAACTCTCTGGTTGGTAGTGGCTTATTCTGTGTTCCTTACCAGGACCTCCGCTCATAAAACAACTCATGCAAGTGATTACTATGGTGCCTGGCCAGGGTGGGTGCTTTCAGTCAGTGTGTTCCCCTAAAAAGAGGCCTGCTCTGCTTTGTCTTTGAAGCCTAAACAAGACTATTTATTTAATTTTCCTAACATGGATGCCATGATCTAGTTTCTTTGAATGTTGAGTTTTAAGCCAACTTTTTTATTCTCCTCTTTCACCTTCATCAAGAAGCTCTTTAGTTCCTCTTTACTTTCTGCCATTAGGGTATTGTCGTCTGCATATCTGAGGTTATTGATATTTTCTCCTGACAATCTTGATACCAGTTTATGATTCATCCAGCCCGGTATTTTACTTGATGTACTCTGCATATGTTACATAGGCAGGGAGACATTGTACAGCCTTTATGTTCCCCTTTTCCAATTTTGAACCAATCTGTTGTTTCATGTTTGGTTCTAACTGTTGCTTCTTGACCTAAATACAGGCTTTGTAGGAGGTAGGTAAGGTGTTCTGGTATTCCCATCTCTTTAAGAATTCCCCACAGTTTGTTGTTGATCCACACAGTCAAAGACTTTAGCGTAGTCATGAAGCAGAAATAGATGCTTTTCTGGAATTATCTTGCATTTTCTGTGATCCAATGGATATTGGCAATTTAATCTCTGTTCCTCTGCTTTTTCTGAATCCAGATTGTACATCTAGAAGTTCTTGGTTTATGTACTGTTGAAGACTAGCTTGAAGAATTTTTAACATTATTTTGCTAGCATATGAAATGAGTGCAATTGTGTGGTAGTTTGAGTGTTTTTTTTTTTTTTGAGCCACCAGGTAAGCCCAAGGATCCATTTTCCTCTTTTCAGTTTTTCTAAAGGCAAGCAATAAAGCCCCCATATTTCTAATTAGGTTATATTCTCAGTTAAATAAAAACACGTGAGGGAAATTAGATTTTATAAATTTAAAAGAACTTGTAAAGCCATTATTCTCTTAGAATGAGGGGCATGAGGAACATCTGTATTACATAAACAGCTTGATGCAGGAGTATTAATTTAAAAAGTAGTGATAAATATACTTGATGGAATACTTTCTTTGTGGTAGACACAAATCAGATGAATCTAAATGAATCAGATGGCATATCTCATTTAACCTTTAGTACAGCTCTGTAAGATGAATACAGCTATTCTCATTTTACATAATGTGGAACAAAGACTTAAACACATTTTTAGTAGGTTCCATAATACATAATGTCTCTTGAGAGGTTTGCCTAGAATTTAAGTTTAGATCCTTCTGATTCCAGAGCCCAAATACTTACTCCCGGTCAGAGATTTATATTCAAACCAGTATTATAATTTCAGCTGTGTGATTTTAGGCAAGTTACTTAACCACTCTGGGTCTGCAGTCTGGAGTTCATTATTACTACCTCAGTTTCTGTGGTGACTAAATTAATAATATACAAGCAAGTGCCCAGTACTATAATTACCTATAATTGGCATGAATTTACCACTTAAAAAAAAGGGGGGGGGGGCCCACATTCCTAGATACAGTTGACCCTTTAACAAAATAGGTTTAAACTAAACAGGCACACTTATGATAGCTTGCAGTGGAAGATTTCAGATTCATGATCTCCAAAGAAGGAGATTTAGCTTTGGGACCAGGGGCCCAGGCTTGATCAGTCAAGAACTTTTGTGTGGCAGAGTTTATAAAGCAAAAAAGGGACAGAGAAAGCTTCTAACATGGACATCAGAAGGGAGTGGAGAGTGCCCGCTCACTAGTGTTAGCAAGGGAGTTATATATGTTTTAATTATTACAATAAATCAAAAGAATGTCTCAAGTTGTAAAGATCTTACTAGACCCACTCCCATAATATATATTTAAGATGACAGGATTAGTCAGAAGGTGTTCAGGAAGGAGAACATGTCCTCAAGAAGGATACATTATTGTTATATAATTCTTACTAAGGAATGTAGAAAAAAAAAATTTGTTCATTCCTCTCCTCGAGAATTCCAGACCCCTGTCTCCTCCTTGAGAGCCCCAGACTCCTTTCTCCTCCTCGGCGACCCTGGACTTCTATCAACCTGCCTAGGAATTGACTTTCTCACTTATTCATGGGAATTTTTCAATAGTAAATAGTATCCATATATGAGGAATTACAGATTCAGTGGAACCTTGGATAGAGAGGACTCTCAAGTAGGGAAGGCTTACTCTAAGTTATCAAGGACCCAGCACATCAGGTGTTACAGGTCCGGCCCATATCTTCTTACAGGATTTTTGACTGCACAGAGGGTTGGCACGTCTAATCCCCCAATTGTTCAAGGGTCAACTATAATTGAGAGAAAAAGAAACTATATATATATATATATATATATATATATTATATATAGCCTTAAGTGTCCCTGGAAGTCAGTTACCTCCATTCATCACATTAGTGTGCAGACCAAGAACAAACCTGATCTTCTCCCCTGCAAATCAGCGAACCTGGCATCTTCTCAACTGGAACCAGGCGTGGTCATGGTTGAGGGTCCATCCATTTCTATGCTGTCAGCAAACGTGGACAAGCTCACTGCTATGTGATCTTGACTCCATCTCTGGCCCCTTAATTTTAAAGACTCCATTATGCTAGGTCCTGGATAGCATGGATTGCCTATATGTTTCTTCCACTTAATTATATAATCCAAAGAAGAAGAATACATAAAAAATTCCATTGTTGAGTGTGGATTTCTGGCTGGCAGTCACATATAAAACTCTTAATATCTCTCAAAACAAAAAGATTGAGTTATAACTAAGGGTGGGGAAAAAGTTTAGTGAAACAAATCCTTTTAACTGAGATAAGAGGTATTTGGCTAGAATTCCCATTCTGAAGAGGACAATTAATAATCAGATATGGTGAAAATGACTCAGTTTTTACTATTTGCTAACAACTTGTTCAATGGCTCAGAGGTTAAAGCATCTGCCTGCAATGCGGGAGACCTGGGTTCGATCCCTGGGTCAGGAAAATCCCCTGGAGAAAGAAATGGCAACCCACTCCAGTATTCTTGCCTGGAGAATCCCATGGACGGAGGACCCTCATGGCTATACAGTCCACGGGATCGCAAAGAGTCGGACGGACGACTTCACATTTCACTTTCACTTTGTTCAATTTGTGCAACAAATATTTATCAAGAGCCCAGTTTATGCTCAGCACTTTGAAAATGATGATAGAAGGATAAGTGGTCACAGAGTTACCTTCTATACCAGACTTACCTCTTATACCAATCTAGTCAGGAAAACTGACCCTAAAATAGGTTTAATACAGAATTAAAAAATAGTTATAGCATAATAAAGAATAATGATTGGCTATCTCTAAAACTCTGACTGTCACTGTTGTTCTATCACCAAGTCATGTTTGACCCTTCACGACCTCATGGACTGCAGCATGCCAGCCTCCCTGTCCCTTACCATCTCTTGGAATTTGCCTCAGTTCATGTCCGATGAATTGGTAATGCCATCCAACCATTTCATCCTCTGTCCGCTCTTCTCCTCTGCCTTCAACTTTCCCATCAGGATCTTTCCAATGAGTTGGCTGTTTGCAGCAGGTGGCCAAATATTGAAGCACTGACTACAAGCTCCAAGTGCTTTCTGTGTATTCCTCAGAACAACCCTATGAGGTACACACTTCTATTACTATTTACAAGTGAGGAAGTTGGAACAGCCTGCACGCTTGAGAGTGGTAATGCGACTTGAATTCAGTTTGTTTGGCTCCATTTGTGGCTTCTTTCTCCTGTGCCCAAGTTCCTTCATCCGGAAGCAGGGCTACTGTGTAATACAGCTTCACAGCACAGTTTAAATCACAGATTACAGAGTATGAAGTTGTGCAGCATATAGCCTATGAAGCTGTATAAAGAGAATAAGATGGGTATTATATTCTTTTCAGAGATAAGAAGATTGAGATTTTTTTTTTTTTTTTTCTGTCTTGATAGTTTTTCTTTTTTTTTTTTTTTTTTTTTTTTTTTTTTTTTCTAATTTTATTTTATTTTTTAACTTTACATAATTGTATTAGTTTTGCCAAATATCAAAATGAATCCACCACAGGTATACATGTGCTCCCCATCCCGAACCCTCCTCCCTCCTCCCTCCCCATACCATCCTCTGGGCCGTCCCAGTGCACCAGCCCCAAGCATCCAGCATCATGCATCGAACCTGGACTGGCAACTCGTTTCCTACATGATATTTTACATGTTTCATTGCCATTCTCCCAAATCTTCCCCCCTCTCCCTCTCCCACAGTCCATAAGACTGTTCTATACATCAGTGTCTCTTTTGCTGTCTCGTACACCGGGTTATTGTTACCATCTTTCTAAATTCCAAATATATGCGTTAGTATACTGTATTTATGTTTTTCCTTCTGGCTTACTTCACTCTGTATAATAGGCTCCAGTTTCCATCCACCTAATTAGAACTGATTCAAAGTATTCTTTTTAATGGCTGGTAATACTCCATTGTTGTATATGTACCACAGCTTTCTTATCCCATTCATCTGCTGATGGACATCTAGGTTGCTTCCATGTCTTGGCTATTATAAACAGTGCTGCGATGAACATTGGGGTACACGTGTCTCTTTCCCTTCTGGTTTCCTCAGTGTGTATGCCCAGCAGTGGGTTGCTGGATCATAAGGCAGTTCTATTTCCAGTTTTTTAAGGAATCTCCACACTGTTCTCCATAGTGGCTGTACTAGTTTGCATTCCC
>NW_020867940.1:0-28614 GCF_003369695.1 Bos indicus x Bos taurus | reverse complement strand
TAAATAGTCGCCGACGCCGTCTCCCCTTCGAATACCCTGGATCAGCGGGCTGGTCCTCGGCAGGTGGCGCCCGATACAGGATTTCGAGGTAAGTCCCCAACCCATTCCCCCAGTGTTGAGTTTTCGGGACGGATAGGACCCCACTTAGGGTGCTGCAGACCCCCTGTAGAATAGACAGGGAGAGAGGAGTGGGAAGTGTTGAAAGTGTTGAAGAGTTAGAAAGAAAAAACGATTTCTTAAAAGGCTGACAAAAAAGGCCTAATCTTTTGATAGCTAAAGCAAAATCTTTAATATACTTAATTTTCTGACATGGGTAATACTGAATCAAATGAAAGACAGCTCTTTATAGGAGTAATTTTACAGTTATTAGGTAAAAGAGGAATTAAAGTTAAAAAATCTGCCATTCAATCATTTTTTCCTTTGTCAAGAGCACTGTCCCTGGTTTCCAGACGAAGGCTCTGTTAACTTAGATGTCTGGGAAAAGTAGGAAAACAGTTAAAAACTTACATGCAGAACATGGCTCAGAAAGGTGCCTAAATGACGCCTTTTCCTTATGGAATATCATTAGAGATGTTCTTAGACCTGCCCCTGATCAGAAAAAGTACATCTTAAACGTGATAGTGAAGAAAATGCTGTAGCTAAACCTGCCCCTGAATCTAAAAGAGTAACTTTTAAAGAGGAAAATGAGGTCGAAACTGTAATTAAACCTGAGGAAAATGAGAAAAACGAAGACCCGCCTGACTATCGGCAACTAAGAAAAATGTTAGCAGCCATGACTACTCAGGAACAATAACTTAAAGATAGGATGAGAAAGAAGATCAGCCTTCCCCAAAAGGAAAAGAGAATTTAGATGAGATAACAGCTAAATATCATTCCGATGAAGATCGGCATCTCTTAAACAAAGATGCCCCAAAAGGCCTAAGAGAAACTTCCCCTGTCAGGCCATCAGCTCCAAAGAGCTTAAGGGAAACGTCTCCCATCAGGCTATATGCCCCCAGGGACTCCCAAGAGACCTTCCCAGTTAATCCATATGTAACTTCTGCATACCAAACAGTTCAAGAGCTCCAGAGTACAGAGCAGAGAATATAAAACCTATGCCATTGCCACCTCCTCCCATACCACCTCCCCCCATACCTCCCCCCATACCAAGCCGTACAGGTCCTATTAACCCACATTATTGCTGCCACCTCCCTATCGAAGTGGGAAAATTCCAAATCGATCCCACGGAGACGGGCCTCTTTTGCCCCTGGCGAGAAATTCGATCCCCAGCTTCAGGCTTGTTTCCCTTTAATTTTTGACAATGATGAAAGTGAACAAAGGCTATCGACTGGGAGCCTGTTCTTTTCAATTGGTAAAAGAACTTAAAAATGCATGTATTTCATATGGGCCTAAAGCCCCATATACAATGCAGCTAGTAGAAATTTAGCAGTCAGTGCTTAACAACCTCGAGAATGGAAATCATTGCTAGGGCCTGCCTGTCCGGAGGACATTTTATACTTTGGAAATCTGAATATGATGATCTCGCTCGTATATATGCTTTTTCTAACCAAAATGGAGACTTACACATATCACTGAACCTATATTACTTGGTCAGGCCGACTACCCCTCGTATGACGAACAGATGAAATTAGATAGGACTACTATACAACAGGTGGCTGATTGTGCCTTTACTGCCTGGCGCTCATTGCCCGATGGTAAAGCATCAGGTGCCGCTCTATCTGATATTAAACAAAAGTCAGAAGAGCCATTTGAAGACTTTGTCTCACGACTCTCAGAAGCTGTCCAGAGAATAATTTCTGATTCTGAGGCAGCTAAACTGTTAACAAAACACTTGGCCTTCGAAAATGCTAATTCTACCTGCCAGGCTATATTGCGCCCTCTTAGAAGAACTGGATCTTTAATTGATTATATGAAACAGTGTGCAGATGTAGGACCGTCAATGCTACAAGGTGTTGCGATAGCTGCAGCAATAACAGGGAATTCTTATCAGCAGGCAGTCCAGTCCTTTTTTACTAACAAGAATAAGCCATCACAAAGTGATCTCAATAACCAAAGCAAGAATGCATTCCCTAAAACTTGTTTTTTCCTGTGGCCAGGAGGGACACACTTCTCGTTACTGCCCTCAAAGAACACTGGTTCTTATCTACCTAATCTGGCCCAACCAGCTGTGTTTGCTCCGCAAAACCCTGCCCCCCCGCCCATGAATGCTAGGTCTCTTTGCCCTCGCTGCCAGAAAGGATATCACTGGGCAAGGGACTGCAGGTCAAGACTCCACAGAAATGGAGCCCTTTTAGGCCCTGACCAGCAGTCGGGAAACGGGTTGAGGGGCCAGCCCCAGGCCCCGACAACGATTGGGGCAGCCTCACTGAACCCATTCATTCCCTTCGTCCCGTCGCAGAGCTCATCAGAGCAACCCCAGGCAGCGCAGGACTGGACCTCAGTTCCACCACCTCAACAATATTAACACCAGATAGCCCCACTGTAAAAATCCCTACAGGAGTTAAAGGTCCATTACCGACAGGCCTGGTAGGAATTATACTAGGCAGAAGTTCCTTAGCTATACAAGGTCTTACAATTATTCCTGGAGTAATTGACTCAGATTATACAGGAGAAATTCAGATAATGATTTCACCCCCAACTAAAACTTTCCAAATACATCAGGGACAGAGAATAGCCCAACTTTTACTTTGCCTTATCATAATGCAATTGGGCAAACAGCCACCCAAAATGAAAGACAGGACAAAGGATTTGGGTCTAGTGACATGGTTTTTTGGGTAACAGAAATTACTAAAAGCGTCCTATGAAATCTATTCTTGTCAGTGGCAAGTCTATTGAAGGGCTTTTAGACACAGGAGCAGATGTTTCCTGTATTTCTGGGAAAGACTGGCCCAATTCCTGGCCCACACACACTACTGCAAATAACTTAGTGGGCATCGGGAGAGCTCCTGCAGTAGCCCAAAGTGCAAAAATTTTAGACTGGCAATTTGAGGATACCCGTGGAACATTCCAACCGTATATGATTCCTTCGCTGCCCTTCTCGCTGTGGGGGAGAGATGTGCTGTCTCAATGGGCATGTTACTTTTTAGCCCTGATGATAAAGTAACTTTGCAAATGCTACAAATGGGCTATGACCCTTCAAAAGGGTTAGGTAAACAGCAGACAGGAATAACTGAGCCAATTTGCCCTGCTCCTCTAAAGTTCCGTGCTGGGTTAGGGTATCCAAATTTTTGATGGAGGCCATTGTTTTTTGCTGCCGACCCCATTACCTGGAAATCTCAGGACCCGGTGTGGGTAGAACAATGGCCTCTGACTAAAGAAAAACTACTGGCAGCCAAAGCGTTAATTTCTGAACAACTAGCACTGGGACATATTGAGCCCTCCAATAGCCCCTGGAATACTCCTATTTTTGTTATTAAGAAAAAATCTGGCAAGTGGCGACTTTTACAAGATTTAAGAGCTATTAATGCCACTATGGAAGATATGGGAGCCTTACAACCTGGGCTTCCTTCCCCAGTAGCCGTCCCAGAAGGATATAATATTATTGTAATTGATTTACAAGACTGTTTTTTCACCATCCCCTTAAATGCTGAGGATAAAAAGCGATTTGCCTTTAGTTTACCAGCAGAAAATTTTAAACAGCCTTATTTAAGGTTTCAATGGAAAGTGTTGCCCCAGGGAATGAAAAATAGCCCTACTCTATGTCAAAAATTTGTTAATGCAGCTATAGAAGATATTAGGGCTAAATATGAACAACTGTATATGATTCACTATATGGATGATATTTTAATAGCTCACCCTGATAGAGCTCATTTACAAACTGTTCTCCAGGATTTGACTCAGGCTTTAACAGACAGAGGCTTAAAAATTGCCCCAGAGAAAATTCAAGTCAATCCGCCCATAACTTACTTAGGGCGGGTTATCAATTCAGAAACTGTGACTCATGCCCCATTAAAATTGAGAAAAGATCACCTTGTTACTTTAAATGATTATCAAAACTTTTAGGCGACATTAATTGGATCAGACCTTATTTAAAATTAACCACTGCTGAATTAAAGCCTCTTTTTAACATTTTACGCGGGGATCCTGATCCAACTTCTAAGAGACAATTAACTGCTGAGGCTCAGGAGGCCTTAGAAAAAGTGGAAGCAGCTTTATCTGATAGCTATGTTAAAAGAGTTAATTTACAAACAAATTGGCAATTCCTCTGCCTAGCTACTCCAACAGCACCTACGGGAGTTTTATGGCAAAATGGCCCTCTAGAATGGGTCCATCTCCCCGCCCAGGCTAAAAAAGTAGTGGCCTCTTATCCAGGACTGATAGCTACACTGATATTGAAAGGGAGAAAACGTAGTATTGAATTGTTTGGTAAAGAACCAGCAGAAATTGTAATTCCATATAATAAAGAACAACTTGATGCTCTCCTAATGTTTGATGAGGATTGGCAGATTGCTATCGGAAATTATTTTGGCCAAATTCTGCATCATTTACCTTCACATGTTTTGCTCAATTTTATGTCTAAACACCCAGTTATTTTCCCTGTTAGGTGTAAATACTCTCCCATCTCAGATGCTCAAATGGTATTTACTGACGGGTCTGCTAATGGCAGAGCTTCTATAGTTACAAAAGATCAGCGTAAAGTTTTACATACGCAGGAGACTTCGGCCCAGAGAGCTGAACTCACAGCTGTTATAGAGGCCTTTGTTATGTTTGCAGAGGAGGAATTTAACCTTTATTCTGATTCTCAGTATGTGGTCAGGCTGTTTCCACACATTGAGACTGCGATCCTGCCTGAGAATAAAACTGCAATATTTCACTTGTTAACTAAACTGCAGCAGCAAATTTGGAGACGAAGCCGAGCATATTTTATTGGTCACATTCGGGCTCATTCTGGATTGCCTGGACCTTTAAGTGCCTTAAATGACCTGGCAGATTCACTAACTAAGGTCACAGTGGCTTCTGCTTTTGAAGAAGCCCGAGCTTCTCATTCACTCCACCATCAAAATGCTACTGCGCTAAGATATCAATTTCAGATTCCTCGAGACTCTGCTCGGGAGATTGTTCGTTCCTGTTCTCATTGTCCCACTACTATAAATAGTTTACCTATGGGAGTTAACCCTCGCGGTCTTAAACCTAATGCACTCTGGCAGATGGATGTAACTCACATCTCTTCATTTGCAAAATTGTCTTTTGTTCATGTAACAGTAGACACCTTTTCTCATGTTATTGTTGCAACTGCTCGCACAGGGGAAGCAGTTAAAGACGTAATACAACATCTCTTTACTTGTTTCTCATATATGGGTCTGCCAAAAGCCTTGAAAACTGATAATGCTCCTGCTTACACATCTAAGTCTTTTCAGGAATTTTGTCTAAAGTTTCAAATTAAACATAATACAGGCATCCCTTATAATCCACAAGGACAAGCCATTGTGGAAAGAGCACATCAAACTTTAAAAACCCAAATTCAAAAACTAAAAGAAGGGGAGTTTAAATATAGTTCTCCCCATCACCTCTTGCAACATGCTCTTTTTGTAATAAATATTTTAAATACTGATTCAGCTGGAATGACTGCAATGCTTCGCCATTGGTGCCCGGAGCAATTGAATGCAAAACCATTAGTTAAATGGAAGGACCTCCTTTCCGGACAATGGAAAGGCCCTGACCCATTGTTAACCAGCGGTCGAGGATATGCTTGTATTTTTCCACAGGACGCAGATTCTCCAATTTGGGTTCCGGATAGATTGATTCGCCATGTCTCAGCCTCTCGGATACCGAGTTCCACGGCCGCCGCGACCCCGAAAGAGAAAAGGGCCTCCTCTGCCTTCGCTCCCCCCGCCAGCACAGGAAACACCACTGACATCGGAGCAACTGACATCGGGGATCCCGGATGAGCAGGGGACGGATCCGCCCACCAAACAGATGTCTCAACTTCACATACAGGATATCGCTCCCCCCGATCCTTTGCCTCACAAAAGGAGGTCAGGCCGCCTGACTCAGGCGACCCGGAATGCCTCCATACCTACTTGGGGACAAATAAAAACACTCTGCCATCAGGCACGGGGAATAACCTCTTTGCAGGGCTCTCCAACCTCCCCTGAGAAGATGTTTATTGCTATGCTTGCCTTATTATCTTGCCAGGTAAGCGCCTCCTCCCCCACTCCTGAAAAGTATTGGGCTTACTTTCCAGATCCTCCAACACTTCAAGTAGTTACCTGGAACAGTGACCCCCTACGGGTCCACACAAACCAGCCTCAGTTACTGGGAGGGTCATATACTTCCTATACCACAGACGAATATCCTATTAATTTCAATTTTACCTTCAGGGGATTAGCAGACGACCTTCCTGTTTGTTTCAACTTCCCCAGTGATATAGAAAGCTTTATTATTCCCCCTAAAGAAGGATGTGTCGGAGCCTCTAAAAAGGCAGTTCTGACTCATTCTCCAGCCTCAGGTATTGAACATAGAGGGCGTCTAGCGCTTTGGGTTTTACAGGCTCGTATGCCCGGGGCCCTTGATCCCCATGAACTTATAATCCATAGACCCCCTCCTGGATATCCAAGTTGTTATAATACCGAGCCTTCAGATGCCATATGGAACACTATAGATGATCGTACAGGGTATCCGATTTGGAAATCTTGTACTTATCGTTTAAGAGCTGATTATAGAATACCGGGAGGAGGAAATTACATGATTCAAGATTGGAGTAACTCAGACCTAGATAGGAGCCCATTGCCCCTTGATGACTTTCCCAGCAGATTTTATAATTGGAAGAAAGATTTGGTTTCTTGGCCTTTAAGCATTACTAGATGGCATAATAATCGATTTGTTTCGCCTATATTGTCCTATACAACTAAGAACAGAACCTCTTGGCAGCCAGAAATTTGGAGGGCCCTTGCTGCCACCGCTCCCATTTCCTTATTCCGTCCAAATAGCAATTCTACTTATTCTGTTTTAGCTTGTGTACCCTCGCCTTATGTTTTTCTCTTTACTAATGACTCCAAAAGATTAAATGTACACATGAATTATTCAGGTGGACCTAATATCGTAACTTGTGAACAATGTATGCTTTCATCTTGTTTGACCCCCCAATATAATGTTTGTTCTTTTGTTGTGTTGAAACGCCCACCCTATCTCATGATACCTGTGTCTGTGCATTCTTATTGGTATGATAATTACGGTTTGGCTGTATTGCAACAACTGCAGGATTTAATGCGAACACGACGGTTTGTGGGCTTACTTATCTTGGGAATAGCAGCTTTGATAAGCGCAATTACTTCTGTTACTGTGGCAGCAATATCATTGACTCAACAAGTACATACTGCTCAATATGTTGATTCTATGTCCAAAAATGTTTCTTTAGCATTGGCAACACAGGAAGCTATAGACAGGAAATTAGAAATGAGGGTAGATGCCCTAGAGGAAGCAGTAATACATATTGGGACTGAATTGCAGGCTTTAAAGGTGAAAATGGCATTGTCCTGTCATGCTGACTACCTGGTGGATATGTGTAACACCCCTGAAAGTAAATGAGACAGATTTTGAATGGGAAAAGATTAAAAACCATATTTCAGGTATTTGGAACAGCTCTGACATTAGCTTAGACTTAGGGAAACTTCACAATCAAATAGTAACCCTGGAACACTCCCGATTAGATTTTACTGCCGCTGGAACAGCAAATGATTTCTTCCATACTTTCTCTAACTACATTTCAGGAAAAAATATTCTGTCTACCTTCCTCGGCTACGCTACCTTGGCTGTTTTAATTTTATTTCTAATAATCATTCTTCCTTGTATTGTCAGGATTCTTCGGCAGAGCATTCAGAGGCTCGCGACTGAGCTACATCTGGCTGTTTTAAGAAATAAAAAAGGGGGAGATGCGGGGAGCCGGTGAGGCATTCCACTCGTGACAAAGGTCATGAGGAAGGAGGCTCGGCATACGCAAAGGCGGGATCGAGCCTCAGGAGTCCCCCCGGATATTCTCGAGCATTTTCCCCCAAAAAACCAGAGTCTGCCTACTTTATTGCTTTGTGCTCTCACCTCTGACTTTACTGGGGGCTGTCCCCTACCACCATCTCGCTCTCTCTCTGTCAAAGAGTTAACTTACAGCTCCAATTAATAAAGTTCCTGGGCAATTAGGAGTGTTTAAATCCAAACCCCTCTGATGGCTCTCTAACTCGCCTGACAAGTTTACCCGGACTCCTGCAGCTATGCATACGATTGTTTACAGTCTCCCAGCCTCGAGAGGCATGGGAAGCTTAAGATATTCAAATAGCTTAGAGCCTCTCAGAGAGTTAAAAACTGTCAGAATAAACTAGTAAAGGATTTCATTGATGAGTCAATGCTTGTTGCCAAGTTTTCACATCCCCTGAATTGTATCCTTGAATATGTATCAATTAATAGTGGGTATGTAGAAAAAATAAGTAGTGGCCTTGGTGTTAGTAACTTTAGACCCTTAAGGTAATAAATTCTTTCTTTGTTGTAAACCCATTACACATCCGCCCTATAGGAATGCAATTTTATCTTTGGAAGATGGTGCCAAACCTTGAAATAATTACTCTTAGAGAAAGTAAGTCTTTGTTGATAAGTCCTTGTCAAGAGTCATAAAATGTTAGTAGGCCTTCTGGCCAGAAGATGATGTAAATCACCTAAACCATTTGTATACGATACATTTGCAGGAAAGAAACCTTGGTTTTTGATAAGAATCAAAGACTGCTGACTTTGCATCCCCTATTATCCTCTATGTGTAACTTAGGGTATAAAAGCCCCTGTTAAAAATAAAGCTACGGGCCTTGCTCACCAACGCTTGGTCTCCCCATGTCATTCTTTTAACTTCCAGCTGAGTCTCCATCTGGAGCGCGGAACCCACCACGCTTACTAATCATGCCTGGGCTTCTAAGACCCACTCGAGAAGGTGTCTAGGGTGAGACACCTTCCGCTATTCGAGAGGGCGCCTGCGGCCTACGTAAGTGGTGCAAACTTCTTGTCTTGAAGTTTTATTGGTCTCCCGCGTAAACCAAGCTACTCAGCTTCTTTTCTCCACTGAAATTTCCTACTGAGCTATCCTCATTCTATTGTTCTCTATATCCCTAATTAGCATATAAATAGTCGCCGACGCCGTCTCCCCTTCGAATACCCTGGATCAGCCGGGGCTGGTCCTCGGCAGGTGGCGCCCGATACAGGGATTTCGAAGGTAAGTCCCCAACCCCATTCCCCCAGTGTTGAGTTTTCGGGACGGATAGGACCCACTTAGGGTGCTGCAGACCCCCCTGTAGAATAGACAGGGAGAGAGGAGTGGGAAGTGTTGAAAGTGTTGAAGAGTTAGAAAGAAAAAACGATTTCTAAAAAGGCTGACAAAAAAGGCCTAATCTTTTGATAGCTAAAAGCAAAATCTTTTACTATACTTAATTTTCTGACATGGGTAATACTGAATCAAATGAAAGACAGCTCTTTATAGGAGTAATTTTACAGTTATTAGGTAAAAGAGGAATTAAAGTTAAAAAATCTGCCATTCAATCATTTTTTTCCTTTGTACAAGAGCACTGTCCCTGGTTTCCAGACGAAGGCTCTGTTAACTTAGATGTCTGGGAAAAAGTAGGAAAACAGTTAAAAACTTACCATGCAGAACATGGCTCAGAAAAGGTGCCTAATGACGCCTTTTCCTTATGGAATATCATTAGAGATGTCTTAGACCCTGCCCCTGATTCAGAAAAAGTACATCTTAAAAGTGATAGTGAAGAAAATGCTGTAGCTAAACCTGCCCCTGAATCTAAAAGAGTAACTTTTAAAGAGGAAAATGAGGTCGAAACTGTAATTAAACCTGAGGAAAATGAGAAAAACGAAGACCCGCCTGACTATCGGCAACTAAGAAAAATGTTAGCAGCCATGACTACTCAGGAACAACTTAAAGATAGGGATGAGAAAGAAGATCAGCCTTCCCCAAAGGAAAGAGAATTTAGATGAGATAACAGCTAAATATCATTCCGATGAAGATCGGCATCTCTTAAACAAAGATGCCCCAAAAGGCCTAAGAGAAACTTCCCCTGTCAGGCCATCAGCTCCAAAGAGCTTAAGGGAAACGTCTCCCATCAGGCTATATGCCCCCAGGGACTCCCAAGAGACCTTCCCAGTTAATCCATATGTAACTTCTGCATACCAAACAGTTCAAAGAGCTCCAGAGTACAGAGCAGAGAATATAAAACCTATGCCATTGCCACCTCCTCCCATACCACCTCCCCCCATACCTCCCCCCCATACCAAGCCGTACAGGTCCTATTAAACCCACATTATTGCTGCCACCTCCCTATCGAAGTGGGAAAATTCAAAATCGATCCCACGGAGACGGGCCTCTTTTGCCCCCTGGCGAGAATTCGATCCCCAGCTTCAGGCTTGTTTCCCTTTAATTTTTGACAATGATGAAAGTGAACAAAAGGCTATCGACTGGGAGCCTGTTTCTTTTCAATTGGTAAAAGAACTTAAAAATGCATGTATTTCATATGGGCCTAAAGCCCCATATACAATGCAGCTAGTAGAAAATTTAGCAGGTCAGTGCTTAACACCTCGAGAATGGAAATCAATTGCTAGGGCCTGCCTGTCCGGAGGACATTTTATACTTTGGAAATCTGAATATGATGATCTCGCTCGTATATATGCTTTTTCTAACCAAAATGGAGACTTTACACATATCACTGAACCTATATTACTTGGTCAGGCCGACTACCCCTCGTATGACGAACAGATTGAAATTAGATAGGACTACTATACAACAGGTGGCTGATTGTGCCTTTACTGCCTGGCGCTCATTGCCCGATGGTAAAGCATCAGGTGCCGCTCTATCTGATATTAAACAAAAGTCAGAAGAGCCATTTGAAGACTTTGTCTCACGACTCTCAGAAGCTGTCCAGAGAATAATTTCTGATTCTGAGGCAGCTAAACTGTTAACAAAACACTTGGCCTTCGAAAATGCTAATTCTACCTGCCAGGCTATATTGCGCCCTCTTAGAAGAACTGGATCTTTAATTGATTATATGAAACAGTGTGCAGATGTAGGACCGTCAATGCTACAAGGTGTTGCGATAGCTGCAGCAATAACAGGGAATTCTTATCAGCAGGCAGTCCAGTCCTTTTTTACTAACAAGAATAAGCCATCACAAAGTGATCTCAATAACCAAAGCAAGAATGCATTCCCTAAAACTTGTTTTTCCTGTGGCCAGGAGGGACACACTTCTCGTTACTGCCCTCAAAGAACACCTGGTTCTTATCTACCTAATCTGGCCCAACCAGCTGTGTTTGCTCCGCAAAACCCTGCCCCCCGCCCATGAATGCTAGGTCTCTTTGCCCTCGCTGCCAGAAAGGATATCACTGGGCAAGGGACTGCAGGTCAAGACTCCACAGAAATGGAGCCCTTTTAGGCCCTGACCAGCAGTCGGGAAACGGGTTGAGGGGCCAGCCCCAGGCCCCGACAACGATTGGGCAGCCTCATGAACCCATTCATTCCCTTCGTCCCGTCGCAGAGCTCATCAGAGCAACCCCAGGCAGCGCAGGACTGGACCTCAGTTCCACCACCTCAACAATATTAACACCAGATAGCCCCACTGTAAAAATCCCTACAGGAGTTAAAGGTCCATTACCGACAGGCCTGGTAGGAATTATACTAGGCAGAAGTTCCTTAGCTATACAAGGTCTTACAATTATTCCTGGAGTAATTGACTCAGATTATACAGGAGAAATTCAGATAATGATTTCACCCCCAACTAAAACTTTCCAAATACATCAGGGACAGAGAATAGCCCAACTTTTACTTTTGCCTTATCATAATGCAATTGGGCAAACAGCCACCCAAAATGAAAGACAGGACAAAGGATTTGGGTCTAGTGACATGGTTTTTTGGGTAACAGAAATTACTAAAAAGCGTCCTATGAAATCTATTCTTGTCAGTGGCAAGTCTATTGAAGGGCTTTTAGACACAGGAGCAGATGTTTCCTGTATTTCTGGGAAAGACTGGCCCAATTCCTGGCCCACACACACTACTGCAAATAACTTAGTGGGCATCGGGAGAGCTCCTGCAGTAGCCCAAAGTGCAAAAATTTTAGACTGGCAATTTGAGGATACCCGTGGAACATTCCACCGTATATGATTCCTCGCTGCCCTTCTCGCTGTGGGGGAGAGATGTGCTGTCTCAAATGGGCAGTTACTTTTTAGCCCTGATGATAAGTAACTTTGCAAATGCACAAATGGGCTATGACCCTCAAAAGGGTTAGGTAAACAGCAGACAGGAATAACTGAGCCAATTGCCCTGCTCCTCTAAAGTTCCGTGCTGGGTTAGGGTATCCAAATTTTTGATGGAGGCCATTGTTTTTGCTGCCGACCCATTACCTGGAAATCTCAGGACCGGTGTGGGTAGAAACAATGGCCTTGACTAAAGAAAAACTACTGGCAGCCAAAGCGTTAATTTCTGAACAACTAGCACTGGGACATATTGAGCCCTCCAATAGCCCCTGGAATACTCCTATTTTGTTATTAAGAAAAAATCTGGCAAGTGGCGACTTTTACAAGATTTAAGAGCTATTAATGCCACTATGGAAGATATGGGAGCCTTACACCTGGGCTTCCTTCCCAGTAGCCGTCCCAGAAGGATATAATATTATTGTAATTGATTTACAAGACTGTTTTTTCACCATCCCCTTAAATGCTGAGGATAAAAAGCGATTTGCCTTTAGTTTACCAGCAGAAAATTTTAAACAGCCTTATTAAGGTTTCAATGGAAAGTGTTGCCCCAGGGAATGAAAAATAGCCCTACTCTATGTCAAAAATTTGTTAATGCAGCTATAGAAGATATTAGGGCTAAATATGAACAACTGTATATGATTCACTATATGGATGATATTTAATAGCTCACCCTGATAGAGCTCATTTACAAAACTGTTCTCCAGGATTGACTCAGGCTTTAACAGACAGAGGCTTAAAAATTGCCCCAGAGAAAAATTCAAGTCAATCCGCCCATAACTTACTTAGGGGGGTTTCAATTCAGAAACTAGTGACTCATGCCCCATTAAAATTGAGAAAAGATCACCTTGTTACTTTAAATGATTATCAAAAACTTTAGCGACATTAATTGGATCAGACCTTATTTAAAATTAACCACTGCTGAATTAAAAGCCTCTTTTTAACATTTTACGCGGGATCCTGATCCAACTTCTAAGAGACAATTAACTGCTGAGGCTCAGGAGGCCTTAGAAAAAGTGGAAGCAGCTTATCGATAGCTATGTTAAAAGAGTTAATTTACAAACAAATTGGCAATCCTCTGCCTACGCTACTCCAACAGCACCTACGGGAGTTTATGGCAAAATGGCCCTCTAGAATGGGTCCATCTCCCCGCCCAGGCTAAAAAAGTAGTGGCCTCTTATCCAGGGACTGATAGCTACACTGATATTGAAAGGGAGAAAAACGTAGTATGAATTGTTTGGTAAGAACCAGCAGAAATTGTATTCCATATAATAAAGAAAACTTGATGCTCTCCTAAGTTTGATGAGGATTGGCAGATTGCTATCGGAAATTATTTTGGCCAAATTCTGCATCATTTACCTTCACATGTTTTGCTCAATTTTATGTCTAAACACCCAGTTATTTTCCCTGTTAGGTGTAAATACTCTCCCATCTCAGATGCTCCAAATGGTATTTACTGACGGGTCTGCTAATGGCAGAGCTTCTATAGTTACAAAAGATCAGCGTAAAGTTTTACATACGCAGGAGACTTCGGCCCAGAGAGCTGAACTCACAGCTGTTATAGAGGCCTTTGTTATGTTTGCAGAGGAGGAATTTAACCTTTATTCTGATTCTCAGTATGTGGTCAGGCTGTTTCCACACATTGAGACTGCGATCCTGCCTGAGAATAAACTGCAATATTCACTTGTTAACTAAACTGCAGCAGCAAATTTGGAGACGAAGCCGAGCATATTTTATTGGTCACATTCGGGCTCATTCTGGATTGCCTGGACCTTTAAGTGCCTTAAATGGACCTGGCAGATTCACTAACTAAGGTCACAGTGGCTTCTGCTTTTGAAGAAGCCCGAGCTTCTCATTCACTCCACCATCAAATGCTACTGCGCTAAGATCAATTTCAGATTCCTCGAGACTCTGCTCGGGAGATTGTTCGTTCCTGTTCTCATTGTCCCACTACTATAAATAGTTTACCTATGGGAGTTAACCCTCGCGGTCTTAAACCTAATGCACTCTGGCAGATGGATGTAACTCACATCTCTTCATTTGCAAAATTGTCTTTTGTTCTGTAACAGTAGACACCTTTTCTCATGTTATTTGTTGCAAAACTGCTCGCACAGGGGAAGCAGTTAAAGACGTAATACACCATCTCTTTTACATTGTTTCTCATATATGGGTCTGCCAAAGCCTTGAAAACTGATAATGCTCCTGCTTACACATCTAAGTCTTTTCAGGAATTTTGTCTAAAGTTTCAAATTAAACATAATACCAGGCATCCCTTATAATCCACAAGGACAAAGCCATTGTGGAAGAGGCACATCAAACTTTAAAAACCCAATTCAAAAACTAAAAGAAGGGGAGTTTAAATATAGTTCTCCCATCATACCCTCTTGCAACATGCTCTTTTTGTAATAATATTTTTAATACTGATTCAGCTGGAATGGACTGCAATGCTTCGCCATTGGTGCCCGGAGCAATTGAATGCAAAACCATTAGTTAAATGGAAGGACCTCCTTTCCGGACAATGGAAAGGCCCCTGACCCATTGTTAACCAGCGTCGAGGATATGCTTGTATTTTCCACAGGACGCAGATTCTCCAATTGGGTTCCGGATAGATTGATTCGCCATGTCTCAGCCTCTCGGATACTGAGTTCCACGGCCGCCGCGACCCCGAAAGAGAAAAGGGCCTCCTCTGCTTCGCTCCCCCCGCCAGCACAGGAAACACCATGACATCGGAGCAACTGACATCGGGATCCCGGATGAGCAGGGGACGGATACGCCCACCCAAACAGATGTCTCAACTTCAATACAGGATGCTCCCCCCGATCCTTTGCCTCACAAAAAGGAGCGTCAGGCCGCCTGAATCAGGCGACCCGGAATGCCTCCATACCTACTTGGGGACAAATAAAACACTCTGCCATCAGGCACGGGGAATAACCTCTTTGCCAGGGCTCTCCAACCTCCCCTGAGAAGATTGTTTATTGCTATGCTTGCCTTATTATCTTGCCAGGTAAGCGCCTCCTCCCCCACTCCTGAAAGTATTGGGCTTACTTTCCAGATCCTCCAACCACTTCAAGTAGTTACCTGGACAGACGTGACCCCCTACGGGTCCACACAAACCAGCCTCAGTTACTGGGAGGGTCATATACTTCCTATACAACAGACGAATATCCTATTAATTTCAATTTTACTTCAGGGATTAGCAGACGACCTTCCTGTTTGTTTCAACTTCCCCAGTGATATAGAAAGCTTATTATTCCCCCTAAAGAAGGATGTGTCGGAGCCTCTAAAAAGCAGTTCTGACTCATTCTCCAGCCTCAGGTATTGACAATAGAGGGCGTCTAGCGCTTTGGGTTTTAACAGGCTCGTATGCCCGGGGCCCTTGATCCCCATGAACTTATTAATCCATAGACCCCCTCCTGGATATCCAAGTTGTTATAATACCGAGCCTTCAGATGCCATATGGAACACTATAGATGATCGTACAGGGTATCCGATTTGGAAATCTTGTACTTATCGTTTAAGAGCTGATTATAGAATACCGGAGAGGGGAATTACATGATTCAAGATTGGAGTAACTCAGACCTAGATAGGAGCCCATTGGCCCCGTGATGACTTTCCCAGCAGATTTTATAATTGGAAGAAAGATTTGGTTTCTTGGCCTTTAAGCATTACTAGATGGCATAATAATCGATTTGTTTCGCCTATATTGTCCTATACAACTAAGAACAGAACCTCTTGGGCAGCCAGAAATTTGGAGGGCCCTTTGCTGCCACCGCTCCCATTTCCTTATTCCGTCCAAATAGCAATTCTACTTATTCTGTTTTAGCTTGTGTACCCTCGCCTTATGTTTTTCTCTTTACTAATGACTCCAAAAGATTAAATGTACACATGAATTATTCAGGTGGACCTAATATAGTAAACTTGTGAACAATGCTATGCTTTCATCTTGTTGACCCCCCAATATAATGTTTGTTCTTTTGTTGTGTTGAAACGCCCACCCTATCTCATGATACCTGTGTCTGTGCATTCTTATTGGTATGATAATTACGTTTGGCTGTATTGCAACAACTGCAGGATTTAATGCGACACGACGGTTTGTGGCTTACTTATCTTGGGAATAGCAGATTTGATAAGCGCCAATTACTTCTGTTTACGTGGCAGCAATATCATTGACTCACAAGTCCATACTGCTCATATGTTGATTCTATGTCCCAAAATGTTTCTTTAGCATCTGGCAACACAGGAAGCTATAGACAGGAATTAGAAATTGAGGGTAGATGCCCTAGAGGAAGCAGTAATACATATTGGGACATGAATTGCAGGCTTTAAAGGTGAAAATGGCATTGTCCTGTCATGCTTGACTACCGGGTGGATATGTGTAACACCCCCTGAAAGTAAATGAGACAGATTTTGAATGGGAAAAGATTAAAAACCATATTTCAGGTATTTGGAACAGCTCTGACATTAGCTTAGACTTAGGGAAACTTCACAATCAAATAGCAACCCTGGAACACTCCCGATTAGATTTTACTGCCGCTGGAACAGCAAATGATTTCTTCCATACTTTCTCTAACTACATTTCAGGAAAAAATATTCTGTCTACCTTCCTCGGCTATGCTACGTTGGCTGTTTTAATTTTACTTCTAATAATCGTTCTTCCTTGTATTGTCAGGATTCTTCGGCAGAGCATTCAGAGGCTCGCGACTGAGCTACATCTGGCTGTTTTAAGAAATAAAAAAGGGGGAGATGCGGGGAGCCGGTGAGGCATTCCACTCATGACAAAGGTCATGAGGAAGGAGGCTTGGCATACGCAAAGGTGGGATCGAGCCTCAGGAGTCCCCCCGGATATTCTCGAGCATTTTCCCCCAAAAAACCAGAGTCTGCCTACTTTATTGCTTTGTGCTCTCACCTCTGACTTTACTGGGGGCTGTCCCCTACCACCATCTCTCTCTCTCTCTGTCAAAGAGTTAACTTACAGCTCCAATTAATAAAGTTCCTGGGCAATTAGGAGTGTTTAAATCCAAACCCCTCAGATGGCTCTCTAACTCGCCTGACAAGTTTACCCGGACTCCTGCAGCTATGCATACGATTGTTTACAGTCTCCTAGCCTCCAGAGGCATGGGAAGCTTAAGATATTCAAATAGCTTAGAGCCTCTCAGAGAGTTAAAAACTGTCAGAATAAACTAGTAAAGGATTTCATTGATGAGTCAATGTTTGTTGCCAAGTTTTCACATCCCCTGAATTGTATCCTTGAATATGTATTAATTAATAGTGGGTATGTAGAAAAAATAAGTAGTGGCCTTGGTGTTAGTAACTTTAGACCCTTAAGGTAATAAATTCTTTCCTTTGTTGTAAACCCATTACACATCCGCCCTATAGGAATGCAATTTTATCTTCGGAAGATGGTGCCAAACCTTAAAATAATTACTCTTAGAGAAAGTAAGTCTTTGTTGATAAGTCCTTGTCAAGAGTCATAAAATGTTAGTAGGCCTTCTGGCCAGAAGATGATGTAAATCACCTAAACCATTTGTATACGATAAATTTGCAGGAAAGAAACCTTGGTTTTTGATAAGAATCAAAGACTGCTGACTTTGCATCCCCTATTATCCTCTATGTGTAACTTAGGGTATAAAAGCCCCTGTTAAAAATAAAGCTACAGGCCTTGCTCACCAACGCTTGGTCTCCCCATGTCATTCTTTCTTTCAACTTCCAGCTGAGTCTCCATCTGGAGCGCGGAACCCACCACGCTTACTAATTATGCCTGGGCTTCTAAGACCCACTCGAGAAGGTGTCTAGGGTGAGGCACCTTCCGCTATTCGAGAGGGCGCCTGCGGCCTACGTAAGTGGTGCAAACTTCTTGTCTTGAAGTTTTATTGGTCTCCCGCGTAAACCAAGCTACTCAGCTTCTTTTCTCCACTGAATTTTCCTACTGAGCTATCCTCATTCTATTGTTCTCTATATCTCTAATTAGCATATAAATAGTCGCCGACGCCGTCTCCCCTTCGAATACCCTGGATCAGCCGGGGCTGGTCCTCAGCAGTTGTACACAACTGAATATGTTTGTATGCTTAAAAACAATAGATCTCTAGATATTTAAGTAGAATTCAACAAGCTATAAACTGAATGTTAAAAGTTAAAAGAATAGTTATTTATTTGTATGTATGTTTTAACATAATTTATAGGAAATCTAACTTTCAAATTAAAGTTATTTCAATAACAATATCTGGTAATGAAAAGATTGAAATAATTGTATGGGATAGCATAGCAATTAATAACTATAAAAACATTACTCTGGAAGAAATACTGAGCAAAAATAGGTCTAAGGTGAAAAGGATGCTTTGAAATACAAATGAGAAAAAAAGGTGTCAGTTGAGGGTAATAATAGTCATGCTATCCTTTTCCTTTGAAAGTAACATCCAACAGTGATTTTGTTCACACCCTGCCTGGTCTGACATAATATTGAACTGGGACTTATAGGTATATTTTGACAAGTGCACATAAAGTGAACAAGTTCCTGTTTTGTGCAATTAAAAGGCTCACTTCAATTTACTCAGAATAAATGTATTATTTCCTCTATAACATCAGCTCTTTCATTTTCTTTATTATAGCACCTAACAACAACAACAAAAATGTTTGACTTGTATCTTTACAGTTTCATAAAACTGTGCAACACTAGTGTTCCTTGCAATTTCACTGTTATGTGAAGCAGTTCGTGGCTCATTGTAGATACCCACTAAGCATTCATCAACTTTGACTTCAAATCAGCTAGTATTAATATTTGCATCTTTAATACTAAAATACTTACAGGTTCAGTTCAGTCGCTCAGTCGTGTCTGACTCTTTGTGACCCCATGAATCGCATCACGCCAGGCCTCCCTGTCCATCACCAACTCCCGGACTTCACTCAGACTCACGTCCATCGAGTCAGTGATGCCATCCAGCCATCTCATCCTCTGTTGTCCCCTTCTCCTCCTGCCCCCAGTCCCTCCCAGCATCAGAGTCTTTTCCAATGAGTCAACTCTTCGCATGAGGTGGCCAAAGTACTGGAGTTTCAGCTTTAGCATCATTCCTTCCAAAGAAATCCCAGGGCTTATCTCCTTCAGAATGGGCTGATTGGATCTCCTTGCAGTCCAAGGGACTCTCAAGAGTCTTCTCCAAATATCGAAATGAATCTGCCATAGGTATACCCGCTTTCCCCATCCTGAAAAAAATAAATAAATAAAATTTAAAAAAAAAAGAGTCTTCTCCAACATAACATTTCAAAAGCATCAATTCTTCGGTGCTCAGCCTTCTTCACAGTCCAACTCTCACATCCATACATGACCACAGGAAAAACCTTGACTAGACGGATCTTTGTTGGCAAAGTAATGTCTCCGATTTTGAATATGCTATCTAGGTTGGTCATAACTTTCCTTCCAAGGAGTAAGCATCTTTTAATTTCATGGCTTCAATCACCATCTGCAGTGATTTTGGAGCCCCCAAAAATAAAGTCTGACGCTGTTTCCACTGTTTCCCCATCTATTTCCCATGAAGTGGTGGGACTGGATGCCATGATCTTCATTTTCTGAATGTTGAGCTTTAAGCCAACTTTTTCACTCTCCACTTTCACTTTCATCAAGAGGCTTTTTAGTTCCTCTTCACCCTCTGCCATAAGGGAGGTGTCATCTCCATATCTGAGGTTACTGATATTTCTCCTGGCATCTTTAATATTAAAATACTTACAGGTAAGTCACCATAATTAATTATCAAATTGGGTATATAAGAATTAATTGTGACAAAGGAAAATTGTGGGTAAAATTTGAACTATGGTATTGACAGAAAATATCTGCCACATCCTGAAAAAATAGATTACTAGAGAGGAGAGAAAGTGTGAAAACCCTAGGCAGCTGGAATGATGTTGATAAACTCTAGAGATGATACAATTCCTCCAGAGGAAAACCCTAAATCTTTGTATGGACCATTCTTTGCTTCAGGAGTTAATATATACAAATAAATTGTCTGGAAGTTTTTACTTCCCATTATGGCCTAAGGAGGAAAATGGCTTTTTGAAAATGACTGCCACAAGTGGAGAAAAAAAATGGATGTCAGTCATGGACATGAGGGTGCCATCATACATTGCCTCCCTGAGTTAACAGCAAGTCTTAGCAGCAGTTGTGATCACATTCTTCTAAGCCATGTGTTCAAAGCACTTGCATGGTAAGTACCACAAAATTATAAACTACTAAAACTTAGCTCACCATAGTTAACATGTGTTATTAACAGTTTTGTACATGGCCATGCCATACATTGATTTGTAGATATAGACAAGTATTCTGGAAATATAAAGAATTGTTAACAATGGTAAATTTGAGAATTGAGAATGGAAGATCAGAGTGAGGCAAAGAGAAGGAAATCTTTTACTTTATATTCTTTGGGATATTAAACGTTTTACTGAGAATGTGTAACTTTTTAATATAAAATTAATGTATATATACAGATATAAATGTAAAAGTGAAATACCTACAAATATAATTCCCAACCTTTGACACGATTCCCTGGTGGCTCAGACTGTAAAGAGTCTGCCTGCAATGTGGGAGACCCAGTTTCAGTCTGTGGGTCAGGAAGATCCCCTGAAGAAGGAAATGGCAACCCCCTCCAGTATTCTTGCCTGAAAAATCCCATTGATGGAGGAACCTGGTGGGCTAGAGTCCATAGGGTCACAAAGAGTCAGACATGAATGAGCAACTTACTCACTTTATACACGATGCACTCATGTGTCACATGTGAAATTATAAACTGAGTCTTTTTTTTTTTTTCAGTTTCCTTCATCACTGTTTTATATTTTTCAGAGAGTAAGTCTTTCACCTCCTTGGTTAAGTTTATTCCTAGGTATTATTCTTTTTGCTGTGATTTTGATATCTATCTATCTATCTCTATACATGTATTTTTGCTTTCTCTTTCTGGTAGTTCATTATTGGTGTATAGGAACGCAACAGATCTCTGTGTATCAGTCTTGTAGCCTGAAACTTTCCTGAACACATTTATTAGTTCTAATAATTTGGAGGTGGAAGCTTTAGAAAAAATATATTTTCCATATATAGTATCATGTCATTTGCAAATAGTAACAGTTTTGCTTCTTCCTTTCCAATTTGGATGCCTTTTCTTTCTTTTTCTTGTATGATCATTGGATCACAGTCTGTTTTTTGTTTTTGTTTTTTTTTTAATTTTTCAGCACTTTATTTATTTTTTTTTTATTTGATAAATTTAATGCCTTTTATTGCCATACCTCATTTTACTGTGCTTTGCTTTAGTGAACTTTATAGATACATTTTTTTTTCCTTGTTAATTTTCTGTTTAGTTGATCTATCCATAAGTGTGAGTGGGGTATTAAAGTCTCCCACTATTATTGTGTTATTGTTAATTTCTCCTTTCATACTTGTTAGGATTTGTCTTACATACTGCGGTGCTCCCATGTTGGGTGGATAAACTGAGTCTTTAACTATTCTGTCATAGCTTATAGTTTTTAATCATGGATTTAAAATTGACTTCTCAAGAATGCACTTAAACTTGGATTCAATTCCCGTAAATACAACTTTTATTTAATATGTAAAGAAAAAGACACTGCAATTTGAATTCAAAAGTACATTTCTCCTGAACATTCTGAAAAGCTTGTTTCACATCCTTGTTCTTCAAACTATAAATGATGGGGTTCAACATAGGGCTTACAAAAGTGTGGAAAACAGCAATGATTTTTGACTGCTCCACTGACTGGTCTTTGGGAGGTCTAACAGACTTACAAAACAGGGTCCCATAAAACACAGTCACAAGTGGAAAATTTTTTGCATCTGCCTTCAGCAGAGTACATCCTCAGGATGGCAGTGAGAATGAAGATGTTGGAGATGAGGATTATGAGAAGAAAGTTGGAGAGGTTAAATCCTCCCACCACGATAGATGGATAGATAGATAGACACCATAGATGTCTCCTTAATGTAAGTGTCAGAGCAGGAGAGTCGAATGAAGGGTGGGTCAGCTCAATAGAAGTGATTAATGACACTGGAGCCACAGAAGATAAAGTGGTATGTCCACGTGGTTTCCATCAGGCCACTAAGGAACCTGTAGATCTATGGACCAGCAGTCAGGTGAATGCAGACCCCTTTGGACATCTTGCTGCTATGAATCAAAGGATTACAGATGGCCATGTACCTGTCATAAGCCATCACAGCTAGCATGTAATATTCAGTAATCACCATGGCAATGAAAAAATAGCACTGAATTAAGTAAGCAGTATAGGAAATGTTTGTTTGTTTGTTTGTTTTCTCTCTGATAAGTTCACCAACATCTTGGGAGTCACGTTAGTGGAATATCACAAACCCAAGCAGGACAAATGGCAAAAAAAAGTACATAGGGGTGTGGAGGTGCAAATCTATCCTGATCAATAGCAACATCCCAAGGTTCCCTCACACAGTGATCAGATAGATCCCCAGGAACAGCACAAAGAGGATGGACTGAAGATCTGGATGATCTGTTAATCCCAAGAGAACAAATTCAGTCACCAAGGTGGAATTTCTTCTGTCCATTTTCTTAGGTGCCAGCATTGTTCACTTAGATAAATTAAAATAAGATGTGAATGAGAAGCCCATCTTACATTTCGTCTCTCTTTCTTGTATTCATTTTCTCTTTTTTCTTCTACCCTCAGTTTCCTTCACACATTGCTATTATCAGACATAGTCTAAGACTGTAGGAGGTAAGACTTTTAATAAGGTCGTAACCCCTAGTAGCTGGGTACACAGATGACTCCCAAACAGAATGGCTCCTCTGTCTCCATTTTGTTTTGGAATGAGGGAATTATGACGCAAAGTTTATTTTAGACTGGCTTCAACCACCAACTGTTACTTACAGATTGCTATAAAATTGTGGATTCATCATTGGTCCCACGGATGGTTCGGGACAAAATGGTGAACATATTTGGAAAGACTTTTGCAGTCTTTAAAAGTATGTGCATATTTATTTGTTTATTAGTCATGCCACATGCAGGATCTTAGATCTTAGTTACCTGGCCAGGGATCAGGGACCTGACCTGTGCCCCCTGCAGTGGAAGCACAGAGTCTTAACTACTGGACCACCTTGGAAGCTTCCCAGTATGTGCATATTTAGAAATTCAAAGTTTGAGAATTGTATTTCCTATTTACTGTATCGTTGTTGTTGTTTAGTTGCTAAGTCATGCTCAACAATTTTGTGACCCTATAGGCTATAGCCTGCCAGGCTTCTCTGGCCATAGGATTTCCCAGGCAAGAATACTGGAGTGGGTTGCCATTACCTTCTTAAGGGGATTTTTCTGTCCCAGGAATTGAAACTGTGACTCCTGCATTGGCAGTGGATTCTTTACCACTGAATATTAGGGAGTCCCACATTATAGGAATTTGAAGGAAAATTACTGAGGCCTATTTTACTGATTGCTCATTTCTGACTCTTTGCTAACCCATGAATTACAGTCTTCCAGCCTCCTCTGTTCATGGAATTCTCCAGGCAAGCATACTAACATGAGTAGTCATTTTCCTCTCCAGGGGATTTTCTGAACCCAGGAATTGAACCTGAGTCTTCCACATTGCAGCCGGAGTCTTTACAGTCTCAGCCACCGGGGACATCCCACTTTACTACTATGTCCCCCCAATACAGGAGGATGTGGTATTCCTATGTGAATAGACCAAAGACAAAGACTCCAGATTTAGAAATAGCAAAGTCCTTTATGAATTAGAGGAAGAGTTTTTCATTTAGAAGAGTTTATGTGAATAAAGCAAGAGAGACTTGGATAGGGGAAAAAAGAAGTGGCAAAAACTTAGATCATTGTTTTGTTTGCTTATCCATTTATTTATTCATTTTTCATTTATCCAAGATAGCACTTAAGGAGTTTATAGCATATAACAAAATTCCATAACTTTGTGCTGCTAGTGGAACAGAATTTGACTCTAACCTTCCTAACAGCATATAGTTCAATTAATTCAATTTAGGTCATTTTATATAATAAATAGTTCAATTATCTTCTTTATAGACTTACAATGTCCAGAAATTATAAAACAAAACAAAACAAAAAAACTAATCAATAGAGATAGAATCATTCTTAATGCAGAGTTTACATGATACTAATTATAGTGAAAGGATTATACTTGCAGGAAAAGATTATCAGTTCAGACAATATAGATGATAATGAAAGAATAAAGTGAGGAATTCTCGTTTCAGACTTTTCACTACAGATTCAATCTATTTTCATTGTGATTCTCAATGTTGTCATGTGCTATTTTATAAACTGTATACTGCATATGATAAGAAACAAAAACTCAAACGCCTGTGGGAGCCATTTAGATAATAAGGGTGAGTATGTGCCTGTGTGCCCAGTCGCTTTAGTCATATCTGACTCTTTGTGAGTCAGACCCCATGGATTACAGCCCAGTAGGCTCCTCTGTCATGGAAGATTCCAGTCAAGAATACTGGAGTGTGTTGCCATGCCCTCCTCCAGGGGATCTTCCTGATCAAAGGGTGGAATCTGTGTCTGCTAAATTTCCTGCTGGCAGGTGGGTTATTTATCACTAAGGCCATCTGGGAAGACAGTCAGAGTGAGTATAAGAATAAACTAAAGTTGACTAGGTGGTGGTTCCCAAAATAAATGGTCAGCAGACACTCAGCCTGGTTTAATTTTAACTGTACATTCCAAGCTGTGTGTTCTAAGATCTTGTGTGTGTGTGTGTGTGTGTGTGTGTGTGTGTGTGGGTGTGTGTATGCTAATTGCTCAGTTGTGTCACTCTTTGCAACCCCAAGGACGGTAACCCACCACCTTCCTCTGTCCATGGGATTCTCCAGGCAAAAATACTGGAGTGGGTTGCCATTCCCTTCTCCAGGGGATATTCCTGATTCAGAGATTGAACCCTAATCCCCCACGTTGCAGACAGATTTTTATCATCTGAGCCCTCTAAGATCTTCCAATTTTAAAGTGATATCAGAATTTATTATGTTTATGTAAAACTTGCCAAATACAGTATTGGCAAATAATCTGAATTTTATAGCTATCCTTAACCAGAACATAACAAAATAAATCTGTGGGCTTGATATATTGAAATGCAGATAGCAATGAATAAATTATATTTACAGTATCTAAGCTGTTCCTAGATGTTGAATGAAGTACTTTCAGAAGTTAGCTACTTTAATTTTGATACTTCCAAGATGGCATATGAGTTAGTCATTATACTAAGGTAATCTTTGTATACAAACAGCAGTCAACCCTACATGTATGTGAGCCACTTTGCCAGGGGAATAAAGTAAATGATAACAGTGCTTGCCTCAAAATATCTGTTTGGTGTCTTTATGGTAAAGGAGATAAATGCAGAGAAAATTAATGTTAGAAGTGATTAGTTTGATAATAAAGATTTGAATGGAGAATTAGTATATGGATCAAAGAATAATAACATTTAACAAGAACTTGAAGGAAAACTAAGTGTTTTCTACAAGCACAAGGGTAAAGAGTACTTTCAGATAGAGTGAACATGCAGAGACAAAAGTCTTTCAAGAGAAATCAAATAAACCCAAAAGTATATTTTCAAGGATAAATTTTTTATAGTACAAAAGAAAACAATTTAAATAAAATGTTTTTATTTTATTGGCAAACAGTCAAATAAACAGAAAGTCTCCATAACAGGCTAAGAAGTGTAAATGCCATTGAAAGCTACAAGGTAGCAAATCTCTGAATTTTTCTGGAATGTATTTATTACACCCAAATTATGGAGATGGATTAAATCCAGCATTTTCTTTTAATTTGTCAAAGAAATAATTTGCAGGGCTTAAATCTATACTCTCGGTCTTTGGGAGGAAAGTACAATAATTAGAGAATCAGAATTTATGTAAATAAAAGGAGTACTTTTTCCAGAGCCCTTGGGTTTCTCTGGCTATTCATACAGAATCTGCTTGGAATATAGGTAGATCCGGGTTCAGTTCCTGGGTGGGGAAGATCTCCTGGAGTATGAAATGGTGACCCACTCCAGTATTCTTGCCTGGAAATCCCATGGACGACACAATCAATGGGGCACAAAGAGTCAGGCATGACTGAGTGGCTAATTCTTTCACTCACCAGAATGACAAGTCCATTTGGAAAATATTCATTTAGAATATACAAAGCTTCCATTTCAATGGCATAAAGATTCTTATCTAATCTTAAATCTCTACACTTATGCCCTAAATGGAAAACATAATTCTCAACATCTCAGTTAAAAATTATTTAAAAACTTAACTGTGCATCTTACAAATATAAATGGCATCAAAGATTTTTGATAAATTCAGTCATTTCTTTAGAGCTAAAGCCTTTTTTTTTTCCACTTAAAATTTATGAACTTTTAATAGAAATTTAATTGAAGATTATCTCTGTTTCCAGAAGCAAATGCTTATAGAGCTTGAGATATGTCAAAGACTCATGCCCAATGGCTATGAGAATAACTTTTGATAGCTTTCCATTTAATTTTTACTGCACCCATTATTTCCTGTGGTTAGAAATATTGTTTATTTGATACTTATCAAAGTGGTAAGTAAATTTATCCTCCACAACTCTTTCATTTTTAACTCCTTTTCTGATATAGAATACTAAGTAATTTGTATTAAATTATTGTATCAGCTATACCTGAGCATTAAATAAAAAGTTTAAAGTTTGGGAAAAAATTATTGGAGACATTGCTGAACTAGTTTTATTTTATTTTTCTGTATTTTTTAATTTAATTTATTTTTTAACTTTACAATATTGTATTGGTTTTGCCATATATCAACATGAATCTGCCACAGGTATACACATGCTGCCCATCCTGAACCCTCCTCCCTCCTCCCTCCCCATACCATCCCTTGGGTCGTCCCAGTGCACCAGCCCCAAGCAAAATAACCATGAATATTTTGCTCTCTGTTGGAGAAATATCACACACAAACATTAAGTAAACTTCAGTAAGACAAGGAACTAGACATCCTTCTAAAAACAGTTTTCTTATGGGACATTGATATCCTTTTTTTTTTTTTTTTAATGTCCAGTTTGAAATTCTGGGCCATTAGTAGTCAAGGCAGGTAGTAGTAACCATTTTTTTTTTTTTTAATATGGTCAGATTTTTTTTTTCTTTCGTTTTTAATTTTATTTATTTTTCAATATTCATTTATTTATTTTAATTCGAGGTTAATTATTTTACAGTATTGTATTGGTTTTGCCATAGATCAACATGAAACTGCCACAGGTGTACATGTGTTCCCCATCCTGAGCCCCCCTCCACCCTCCCTCCCCATACCATCCTTCTGGGTCATCCCAGTGCACCAGCCCCAAGCATCCTGTACCATGCATTGAACCTGGACTGGCAATTCATTTCACATATGATATTATACATGTTTCATTGCCATTCTCCCAAATCACCCCACCCTCACCCTCTCCCACGGAGACCAAAAGACTGTTCTATACATCTGTGTCTCTTTTGCTGTCTTCCATATATATGTGTTAGTATACTTTATTGGTGTTTTTCTTTCTGGCTTACTTCACTCTGTATAATCAGCTCCAGTTTCATCCACCTCATTACAACTGATTCAAATGTATTCTTTTTAATGGCTGAGTAATACTCCATTGTGTATATGTACCATAGCTTTCTTATCCATTCGTCTGCTGATGGGCATCTAGGTTGTAACCATTTTTTGAAAGTTTAGGTTACTTTTCTTTTCTCAAGAAATATAACTGAAATAAAACTCCACATTATATTTCACTGGCTCAATAATGTCAAACTGCTTTCCTTTGGATTGGAACACACCAGAATAAGCTAGATAACAGAGAAAATATAGATTTGTTAAACTAATGCATCACTGACTCAATGGACCTGGGTTTGGGTGGATTCTGGGAGTTGGTGATGGACAGGGAGGCCTGGCGTGCTGAGGTCCATGGGGTCACAAAGAGTCGGACACGACAGAGTGACTGAACTGATTTGTTCTTCACTCTTGGGCATAATTCTAGGAAAGGTTTTTGGGGTTCTAGAACATTTATGTCCAGCTATGGTAATAGGAAACTTTGCCGTGCTGTTTACTAAGTACAGAGACAATTCTCAATCTATTATAAATGTGTGAAAGCCATGGCTGATTCACACCCTCACCAAATACTGCACTTGCTTACACTTTGCCATTTGGTCAGTCAGTTCAGTCGCTCAGTCGTGTCCGACCCTTTGTCACCCCATGGACTGCAGCACATCAGGCTTCCCTGTCCATCACCAACTCCCAGAGCTTGTTCAAACTCATTTCCATTAAACTGAGGATGCCATCAATCATCTCATCCTCTGTCGTCCCCTTTCCTCCTGCCGTCAACCTTTCCCAGCATCAGGGTCTTTTTCAATGAGTCAGTTCTTCACATCAGGTGGTTCAAAGTATTGGA
>NW_020867939.1:0-61883 GCF_003369695.1 Bos indicus x Bos taurus | reverse complement strand
ATGGACTGGTTGGATCTCCTTGCAGTCCAGGGACTCTCAAGAGTCTTCTCCAGCACCACAGTTCAAAAGCATCAATTGTTCGGCCGCTCAGTCCTACAAAAATGAAGGCTTGAGGGAGTGAAGTGATGTGATGGTGGCTGCTTCCAGCGGCTCAGGGAATGGGCTCAGCTACTGGAGGAGGGATGGGGGTAGGAGAAGGAGAACCAGTTTCCAGCAGGGGGAGCTCTGGGGTCAAGTGGGCTGGGAGGAGCAGTGCCTGAGCACTGAGCCCTCCAACCCAGGATAAATAGATGGTATCTGTATTGTAGAATGTAGGTCAGGGATACTCAGAGAATCAACACCCAGCAAGGGTGTTCACTTGTGCTGGTGACCACTTGGTTCTCCAGGTACAAGTGGGTCTCCCACGCTCAGCCCTGGGGGCGCTCAGCGGGGTTGCAGCTGAGTGTGGGCAGCTGATGATGGTGAAGCTGCCCTCCTGCTCTTTCTCCTGTGGCTGCAGCCCGGCAGGAGCTGCAGAGAGAGCTCCCCAACTCTCACAGGTGGGCTCAGTTTTCCTTGTTTGGAAGCTCCAGCCTTCCCTGAGTGAAAATATTTTGAAAGCACTTGATTGTCTAAGATATCACTTTAAATCACGATATTGCTCAAGACGCATTAGGGAGTAAAGCATTCTTTTTTGTGTTGATGGCAGATATTTGTGATAACACTGCACTTTTAAAGGTAAAACTTTTTCCAAGTATTTTTCCCTTATTGAAAAAAAAATTTTTTTTTCTAATTAGTCTAAAATAACACAGTAAAGCAAAATTTGCCTTGGAAATAGACTTTGTCTTAAAACTCAAACAAGCATTTGACAACATAATAGAAATCTTGCTGCTGCTAACACATTCCAATTTTATGAAAAAATGATTTATATAAAAATGATTTCTCTCTCATTGCCCAAGGCTTCAGAGGCTAAAAGGAAAGGCAAAGGAGCGGGCAGGTGAAAAATGCAGATCAAGTTGGAGTTTTGGCAGTTGGGGTATGCCAAGAAGAGGTGTTTTTTAAAAATATTTATTAGGCTGTGCTGGTCTTAGTTTCAGTATGCAGGATCTAGTTCCCTGACCAGGGATTGAACCCAGACCCCCTGCACTGTGAGCACTGAGACCCAGCCACTGAACCACCACAGAAGTCCCAAGGTTTTGGTTTTTTTTTTTTTCCCCTTCAGTTTATATATTTCGGTAAGGTGCTTTTCAGTCTCAGGACAATAGTTGTTATTTTGAGAAAGAGATTGAGTGAATTGGAGACTTGCCTAGATACCAATTTTAGGAAGACTTTGCAGAAATCAGATCAGCAGTGAACAGGTGGTGATTAAGTTGGGAAAAAAAGAGAAGAACAAATATTTAACAGAAATATTATCCTATTCTGGCAGAAACAGCCAGTTAGACAAGAGTCTGGACTCTGCTCTCAATCTAGAAGGTCTTGATGGAAAGTAAGGGGTTTATAAACAATGAGATCAGGTTGCCTTTTGTGTTGATTAGTCCCTGTTCTACCATTATTTACCCAGGAAAATTTATTCTGTTTTGATGACTCTTACCTTATACTTTTCTTTTTTCTTCAAATCCTCAAGTAAGAGAAGGAACTGGCCATGTGGGTGAGAGATGAGACTGGAATGTTTGCTGCGCTAATTCTCAGCTAGAGTGTGCTGGTGAAAACCACAATCACTTGGGAAAGTTTATAAAAAAATTTACAAGCCTAGGCTGTTCCCTGAAGATTTTGATGAAATAAATCGAGGAAAGCCTGGACATGTGTATTTAGAAATATTTCCTTGAGATTCTGATACGATCCTTGGTGAAGAACTACGGAGTGATTAAGGATAATTTCTAAGTGCACCTATCTCAAAAATAAGTAATCGATAGAAGAGTTGGAGTTTGATCAATGCTGGCTACTTCCATCAGCTCCCTCCTTTGCAACAATATTAGCCAGACTTTTTCCTCTGCCTCTGTGATTGAGAAGTTAAAAGGAATATTTTTGGCAAAATCTATTGGCTTGAATAATATAACTCCTTTTTCTTCCAACCACTAATTATTCAGTGACACTCCAAGAGTCTTTAGAGATTTGCTCATGGCGAAGTCACTTCGTCTGTAGAGTCTGACCCTTTAAGAATTTTACACCTTCTGTTATCAACCAGGTCATGAGGTCAACAGATGTTTGTTACCAACAGTGTTTTCCTGACTGCAGTAATAGTAACTCATGAGCCTTCTTTTGGTGTCAGCAGGACAGACTCTTGCAGTGTGTGTGTTAGATTTGCTGAGCCCTGGCATAAGCAAGACGACAGCTTTAAACATCAAAACCCATGAAGTTAGTACAGATGGGGATTCTTTTAATAATTTAGTTTCAGCAGTCTTAGGAACTCATTATCCATTTGGTTAATAATCTGGGAGAATTCTAGAAACAGATTGTAGTTTTAACAAGCAGTGGAAACATTCTTAAAGTGGGAATTTTGAGTCTTGTTTTTTAAATTTATTTTAATAAAATTATGAGTCAACAGCAATTTTTATTACATATTGAGACCCACTTTTCTTGTGAAACACATGATACTAAGAAAGGAAAGCTTTCACATACAAATATTTGCTTTATGCCCACCTGTTTGGAAACGGCAAAACGTGAAACCACAAGTGGGCTACAGAGCAAATGTGGTCCTTGGATATGTTTAGCTTACCTACCTCCACAGACTGAGTCAACATTTAAAACTTAGCAAACTCATGCGGAAGTCTGCATTTCAGGCTTCTTGGAGAACTCAATCTGGTCCCCCTTGAGCCCATTCTACTGTTTGGTCTGCGTGTGGAGGCCGTTTGCTCTGCGTGTGGAGGCCTCCCCTTCTGTATGGGGCGTGTGTTCGCAGGTTTGCCAGCCTCACCTGGCTTTTTCACTTACTCAGGCCACCAGCTTTCCCTCCATAAGCATTTGAGTTTCCAATTCTTGTTTTATAGTTTATTTTGATAACTATTTCAAGATTTTAAATACAGTCTAATTAATCTATAATTGATTTCATATTTTAAAAGAATTTCTTCAGGATGGGATTCAATTTTTCAAATTAGAATTTTAAGTTGGTTGTGGCAGTTTCACACTGAATGAGTCTCCCAAACACACAGGATTATGAGAGAGAGCGCAGGGAGAATTCACGGAAGAGCAACTCCTCGAGAAAACGCTGAGTGCATATTTATTGGTAACTTACATTCTGAAGGAGATCAGTCCTGGGATTTCTTTAGAAGGAATGATGCTAAAGCTGAAACTCCAGTACTTTGGCCACCTCATGCGAAGAGTTGACTCATTGGAAAAGACTCTGATGCTGGGAGGGATTGGGGGCAGGAGGAGAAGGGGACGACAGAGGATGAGATGGCTGGATGGCATCACTGACTCGATGGACGTGAGTCTGAGTGAACTCGGGGAGTTGGTGATGGACAGGGAGGCCTGGCATGCTGCAATTCATGGGGTCGCAAAGAGTCAGACACGACTGAGCGACTGAACTGAACTGAACTGAACTGACCTTGTAATCTTTAACTAAGAACAGTAAAGCAAGACAGAGACCAGAACACTGGGATTAAGGAAGCTTCCTCCTGGAGGTCTGGAGGTAATTACATGAGAGTCGTCAAGAAAGGTCTTTGAAGATAAGCGGTGTTGTTCTGTGTCAAAACAGCATCTAGCTAAAGCTGACCTGTCAGGTTAACTTAAGGGCGGGGGAAGGAACAAGCAAAGGAGAATGAGTAAGATTAAATTTCAGGAGACTTTGCTGAGAAAGCCAAAAACATGGTGCCCACAGTTGGTTTTTTGGAAGAAAAAAAAAAACACAAAACAACCTTTCTCTTTGCGTGTTCGTGTAGAGGATAATATTCCCATTGGAATGTCTGTAAACCTCATGAGGTTACTCTTGGTCATCCTTGGATAGCTTATGCATGCTACAGATAATATATATAGTCCTGCCTCAGCATTGTTCCTAAAATATGCAGTTGATTTAGTAGCTGATTGATTCTCTCTGGAGGAGTGTTGAGACTAGTAATAGAGCAAGTAAATACTACAATATTCCTGATAAATACTATGATAGAAGCAAAGATCCTTGGAACCAGTAAATGTTGAAAGTGAGTTTTAGAGAATGACTCTGTGGTTCATCTTTGGAAGAGGTAGAGGAGGAGCATTTTATTAGTTATCTTTTTGAAAGACGTATTTGGCTGCACTGGGTCTAGTTGTGGCACGTGGGATCTTCAGTTTCGGCACGTGGAATCTAGTTCCCTGACCAGGGATGGAACCTGGACCCCCTGCCTTGGGAACTCAAGTCTTAGCCCCTGGACCCCCAGGGAAGGCCAGGAGGAGGAGCATCTTGAAGAGATAGAAGGCGCGCCAGGGGATGAGGAGAAGGGGCTCCCTTTTGTTTACTTTCTGAATTATATGTTTAAGTTCAGAGTATCTATTGCATGATTTTCCGTTCAGTTTAGAAATAGGTTAACTGTGTACATTAGAAATGGTTTTTCCTGTTTTACAGGATGACCTTACACCACTCTTACTTGGCATAAGTGAAAGGAAACAGCAAATGGTGGAATTTTTAGTAAAAAAAGAAGCAGATATACATGCGGTTGATAAGATGAAAAGGTACAGTTGTTCTTTTTCTTTTTAAAAACCTTAGTGCTGTTCTCGGGTGCTAAGATCAAGATTAAATTAATAACAGGTTTCATTTGTGATCAACACTTCATCAGTTAGGTAGAAAATCAATTATTCTGACTGGGAATCGTGAAAAACTATATAGCAGGAATATATAGCAGGATTCATATTCCTTTATAATATTGAGTGATGTCATATGCAACCTATTCTTTTTTCTGGTTGATCTTGTAGTAGCTGAGGGGTTTCATACTAGTTTCATTAGCTTTATAAAATATGGATTCTGCTTTTCAGTTTACCTTATGACAGTATTGAATTTCTTAATTATTTTATAACGATTGTTTAACCTCTACTTCGTATATATTTTTCCTTAAAAGATGCATACTAAACATAAAGGACTTGATTTTGTCTTTTGGATGACTCTTTGCTTTCAGTTACTTTCTTTGAAATATACTGATGTTATTAGATTGCAGAAGAGTCCTTCACAGTTTAGTGACTAAGCAGCAACAAAAAAGTGATGAGTAATCACTGTCCCAGATACTGTGGGCTCACCAGTTTTTATCCTTTTTCATTTCTAGTACATTTTGATGTTTTCATTTTAAATGAAGGTGGAAGGAAGAATGATAGGTTTAATTGGATAAACAGTTCCTTTAACAAAGATAAGTCAGAGGTGGATGATACAGACGAAAATGATGGGCTTTAGATTCAGACTGGGTTCAACTCCTAGCTTTCCTACCTATTAGGGTTATGACCCTGGGCACAGTACTTATCATCAGCAAATAAGTTTCCTGGTACAAAAAGGCAAATAGTAATGCATCCTTCAAAGGCGGCTGTGTGTATATATAGCATTTCATTTAGTGAAGAGCACATGCTTGTCAACATCATTAAGTGCCTCGGTGACTATTTTTATTTCCATTATTGTTAATATTTTTGTTTTAAGCCTGCAAATAGCCTTTGCTTAACCCAACCTCTAGCTGACTTTGAAGCATAATATATCAGACTAAGGAGGAAACGGGGGATTCGTCCTTTAAATACTCACCTGCCTCAGATAAGTGACCTCAGCATAGTTTCTTGTCCATCAAGGACTTTGTTATTATTTTTTAAAGCATTTATTTATTTGACTGCGTGCTGTCTTAGTTGTGGGAACTCTCAGTTGCAGCATGTGGGATGAGGTTCCCTGTCCAGGGGTGGAACCTGGGCCCCCTGCATTGGGAGCCTGGAGTCATAGCCCCTGGTCCACCAGGGGAGTCCTCATCAGGGACTTTTGAAATAGTAACTGCTGCTGCGTGCCATCCCAGTGGGGCAGGAGGCTTCTTTTCCATCCCTTCATTTTAGCCGTGGAAGTAATTTACAAGGATGTACACTTGAGCATGTAAATGGTCAGTTCTTCATGGAAGGGCAAGATGTTAACTTGGTAAAACATATCAAACGAGCTGTTTCTGTAAGTTAACTCAACTTCCTGAGGGTGACGTCATCTCTCTGTTGTTTTAGAACCGCCCTCATACTTGCTGTCAATTATGAATGTACCGATGTAGTCAGTCTTCTCCTTCAGCGAGGTGCTGACGTCTTTTCTCCAGATGTCTTTGGACGGACTGCGGAAGAATATGCTGCTATTAGTGGTTTTAATATGTAAGTGTTTACATTAAAATGCCAGTTATCACTAAACTGCAGCCAAAAAGAATTTTAACTGTTACTTGTTACATGACCAGTGAGAGTTGTCTGTTTGGTGCAGGCAGCTTCTATCCTGTGGGGGCACCTTTCCTTAGGTCATAGGTTCCCTGTCATCCTTCCCAGAGTAGTGGGTGTCAACTTGCCTGAGATTCCATAGTTACAGTTGGCCCCCTCATGGGATCTGTTTCCTGTAAGAATGAAAATCTTCCAAAGGATTTATCTGCCTCATTTACCAGAAATCCTTAAATCTCAAGTAAGTTAGTTCAGAGAGGAATTTAGAGAGGTAAGCCCTGCCTAGGACTTGCCAGGATCCATTGTAAGAGTAGGGTAACGTCTTCCAAGTGAATCGGAGATGAACATGGAGATTAAGCATCATTGTCAGAAAGATCTGCTGGTTGAGAGTTTGAGCAGGTAGAGAATGGAGAGTAGCGGTCCAGGCCAGGTCTTGATTGTGATTAGTTTTCTGCACTTGGTGTGATTAGCTGCAATAAAGGGGGATAATTATGTTATCTAATGTAGTGAGTTCATATTTTATAAATAAATTTAGGTACAAATTATATAAGAGCTGAGGTTCCCTAAATTACGAACCACAAAGAACAACTGATCACCATAATTAATAACAGTTTCCTGCAGCCCTTGAATGCTAAACATATAAGAAAACAGACATTGGTTTTATTGGGGATTTCAAAGTAGTTCCAGCAATAAAGTTCAAGAACAAATTATTCCATTCTGCAAGCATTTTGGGGATATATTATCCCATTAAATCCTCTTAATCCCTTGTGAAATAAGGCAGTAAGATCCCAGTTGTGTAGAGGAAGACTTTGAACTCAAGAGAAGCAACTTCTCTAGAAACAAAGAGCAGTTGGTTACAGAGCTAGGATTTGCAAGTTTGAAAGAGTTTTCGTATGCCAAGCTAAATCTAGTTAATCTACTGAGCTATATTGCCCTCAGTTCATGACTACTTCATCTTCCTTTTCTTTCTCCTTTAAATACATACTAAGCAAAACTTTGTAGAACTTAGAAACTTGAAATGTATGGGACAATTGTAGTTTTGATATTATCGCTGACCTTGTCTGTCTGAAATAATCTAAGAATTTAACATATTTTGTAGTTGTTTTTCATATTAGTGTTAAAATATTATTTATCACATTTTTAACACATAGCATTTGCGAACTGATCTCTGAATATAAAGAAAAAAGGCTAAAACTACTACCCAAAAAAGCAACCCAGGTACGTCATCTGCTAATAATGAATTACTCTTGGTGATTCTACCATAGATAAAGTAGGAGTGAGGAAGTTTCAATATGAAACAACTATGATAAAAGTAGTGTAAAATGCATGTGTATTTTATTTTAAATTAATTTCTTAATAGTCTAGTATTCAGAATTGTTACAGAAGTTAATTGTAGGTAATTTAACATCAGAGACAGTATTGTCCTGAAAAGAATTCCATGTATTTAATCACAGCCGCTAAAATCCTGTAGTAGATTTTTGTGTAAATTAGAAAAAATGTTTGTTAGTATGATATATATTTCATCTATAATCATATTATAACACATTGGACTTCTTATAAAAGTGGAACTTTAACTTTTACAAATAGTTTGCCTTTAGTGAATGAATAGTTATTAGTTACTGTGTAGTGATTAGGTCTCATTAAAAAGTTACCATCGTTTAAACTGGAAACCTCAACAATCCCTTCCTGGTAGGATAAGAAATGATAAACAGTAAGAACTGCAATGCTGAGCCAGTGTGCAGTGTACCAGGAAGAGATTACTTTCGAAAGATACTTGGAATAGTACAGATCAGAAAAGCAATGCCTAGTTGAGAACCACCGGTTATTTTGCCTATTGTACCAACAAGGTCTCTATTACCACCTTTATTCCTCACAGATCCAAAAGAGTGAGATAGGTTGGCTTCATAGAACCAGATGTTTCCTTCTGTGTGTTGGATGATTGTCACGATAGTATAGTTTTGTAAGGATAACATGTTCTGTTGCCATTCTTTAAAAGATTATCATAATAGATTTTCAAATAGATCAACTTGGGACTCTGCAGATTCTAATAAAAGACCCCAAACACTTCACATTAGCAAAAACACCACTATGCCCCCCTTGATGTGGCATCTAGCACATTGTACAAGCTGTCTGAGAACCCCTTTAAACTTAGTAGACCTCTATCTAATCGAAAGGGGCTTCCCAGGTGGCTCAGTAATAAAGAATCCACCTGACAATGCCTGAGATACTGGTTTGATCCCTGGATTGGGAAGATCCCTTGGAGAAGGAAATGGCAACCCACTCCAGTATTCTTGCCTGGGAAATCCCATGGACAGAAGAGCCTGGTGCGCTACAGTCCATTGGGTTGCAAAGAGTTGGACACAACTCAGTGACTGAACAACAACAACATCCATCAAAGAACTTCTGTAGGTTAGAGAAGATACAGAGATGACATAGAGTCTTGTTCTTCGATATGCTCAGAGCAGAATAGAGTTGTCCCTGGTTACTTTCTATAGTTTTCTAAACACACTTTTCAAGGAAATCATTCTTATTTATTTGTTCATTTGTTTACTGAAGAGATAACTATCAAGTGTCTTTTACGTACCAAGCATTGTTCTGATGTTACTGGGTGCAAACATTTAAAAATCACTGCCTCTGCCCTCCAGGCTTGAGCTTGGAGGACCCCTCTCCCTCCATGTGAGTCATCCCTCCAGCATCAGATCATGACGACACATGTGAAATGTTGTCCAACAGCACCAGAGTCTGTAGCTCCTTCCATCCTTCCCTTCCTCCCCTTATTCATCAGCTTAGGATCTGATGACAAATGCCTTCCAAGCTGAAAAAGCATGATTTCTATCAACATTTGCCATATAATCGGCAGGATTGATACAATGATATCCCTCAGTAGAACAGAGCACTGTTTAGACCATCCTGCTCTAGGTGGTCCAGATACCCTTGAACAATGGAAGGAAATAGTCTCAAGAGAGTGTACTTTTCACATGTATTAGTACGTATACACATATATTTAAAACAGTAAGAAGTTCAGCTTGTGTGTACCCTACTGCCTGCTCACCACAAGTCTAGTCCTCATCCCCACCACCCAGCTGACCCCCTTCACCCATTTGCCCTCCCCCACCTTCCTTTCAAGAGATCATCCTTTCTAAATCTGGAATCACTACATCTTTCATACTTCTCTTACATCTGGAAAGAGGGCCAGGAAGACTTTGTTTCCTATGTTTTCCCACGCTCTGAAGTTCAGTGCCTGTAGACCAAGCTTCCCTGTGAGAGGGCGTTTTCATCCTGAACTGAAGAGCCAGAGAAGTTGTGTTATGTCCAGCAAGACACCTGTTCCTCTGTTCACTGCTCCAGACAATGGAAGTCCAGGAACACTGTGCTGTTTCAGCGTGCTATTGACAGCATATCGCACTGATTCTATTAATGGTGCAGTATCATTTTCTGTCAGTCTCCTAGAGTTTGGTTAGGATTATGGTCATTGTAAATAGCAGTTCTCTCTTTTTTCCTTCTGTTCTACATTTGATGACTATAAGGAGACCAATGGTTCTTAGGTATTAGTGGCCCATGAATATAATACAATCACTGCTCCCTCTAGTGTGGGCTCCAGGTGTGGTCCCAAAGGAACACTTTTAAACAAAACATCAGTCTTGAGGTTTTAATCGTCTGTATTTTTCTTTTGTTGATTTAAAATGTGTCTTATTTTTTTCTTTAATAGCGGCTAAGAGTTCTGCAGAAGACTCTTTAAGCAGGTAGGATTTGAAGGATTTTTTAAAATTGTATGTGTTACTAAGAGAACACACAGAGAAGAGAAGCTAATGTTTGTTGAGTGTTCTGCTCTGGGTTAGAGACTGCATTATGTGCTTAACATTTGTGACCTCCTAGAGTCATCAGAACAGCTTCGTAAAGTAACTGTGTCCTACTTTTACTTAATTAGGCAACTGGTTTGGGGAGGTTGATGAATGGACCCATGATTCCATGGTTAAAATGAGTTGACCTGTGATTTGACAGCTGGCCTGCCTGGCTCCAACATCCACTCTCCTGTCCCTCAGCAGAGATTGAGAAGTACCCGTGTAGCATATAAGTGAAACATATAAATTATTTCTTTGACTTGTATCCATTTTAAGTTTTAGACATTGCAGGGAACTCCTGTATTCCCTTTACAGTGAAGGGGAGGAATGGGGCCTTCTCCATAAGTGATTTCCCTGCTGAAGGACCAAGACTGCCATTTTTGATGGACACAGTCTAGGCTCTGAACCAGGGACAGACAATGGAGAAGGAGCAGCATGTCCTTCTGCTTTAAGTCACCAGGTTTATTCCAGTTTGGGCAAACAAAAGTTACGTCAGTCCATCAGTTAGATTTTCAGTTCAGCTATTAGGACTTGGTGAAAACATATTATTTTCAGGCTCTGCCAATATATTGGCTGTCAGTCTTTGCTATGGAAACTAAGAATGAGTCTTACCTAGATATGTCCTAGGTTGGGAGAGATGGAAGCAGAAATAGGTAACTAAAATCTCTTTTGGAGACTTCTCTGGGGGTGCAGTGGTTAAGATGGTTAGTAAGACTTCTCCTTCCAATGCAGGTGGTGTGGGTTCAATCTCTGGTAGGAGGAGCTGAGATCCCACATGCCTTGGGGTCAAAAAGCCAAAACATAAAACAGAAGCAACATGGCAACAAATTCAATAAAGACTTTTAAAATGGTCCACATCAAAATATCTTTCAAAAAATGTTTTAAAACAGAGGCCAAATTTTAATTATGTCAAGAAACTTCGTTTACTACATAGATAGCCAAACTTTCACTTGCTGCTTCTTTTTTTTTTTTTTTCATTTAGAGAAATGAACTCATCATTTTCATTGTGTTTATGCTCTAAAGGTTTTCCAACAAACCTGGTGTGGATTCATGGCCTACATCAGATGATGACATCTTAGGTTCTGAAACCAAGGTAAAGTGGTCTCTTGTGAAGTTAGTTTTCATGCTCTGAATTCAGTTTCATGTAGTGTTTACTCTTAAATTCAGCAATGGTGTCCATCTCACTGTTATGTTTGTAATAGAAAGTTCTTCAGAGCAAACTATTTTATAAAAATATGAGTAGTTGATTTTTTTTTTTTTTTAACTTTGGTAAATACTGAAGGTGGAATGAAGAAAACAGTGGGCTGGAAAATATAGAGTGACAGAAAAATTGTATTGGGAAAAGCTTTCCCACAGTGAAGGAAATATGAATTTTGGTCAAGGATAGAGTCTTACTGTGAATTTTAAACCATAAGGACATGACTTTTGCAACACTCATAATGATGTCTTTAGTGGATATAATTACTTATTTTAATAATCATGGAATCTTCCTGGAGCCTTTCAGTTCCAAAACTATATAGTATATATCATCTAGTTGCCCCCCCACCACTACCCACCACCCCTGGACACTTTATTTTGGTTTCTTGCGTTGGCAACCCTCTCCAGTACTCTTGCCTGGAAAATTCCATGGACAGAGGAGCCTGGTAGGCTGCAGTCCATGGGGTCGCAAAGAGTCGGACACGACTGAGTGACTTCACTTTCACTTTTCACTTTCATGCATTGGAGAAGGAAATGGTGCCCCACTCCAGTGTTCTTGCCTGGAGAATCCTAGGGACGGGGGAGCCTGGTGGGCTGCCGTCTATGGGGTCGCACAGAGTCGGACATGACTGAAGTGACTTAGCAGCAGCAGCAACAGAGTTGTTAGGAGGGCCTTTTTTTTTTTTTAATTTCTCTGTTTCTGTCTTGGCTCTGCATTAAGACTAAAATAAAAGTTGAAGTTATAAAGATTTAGAAATTAAAATTCTGTGTCTCCAAAATCCATATTATAAAGGGATTCCACTGTGTTTTCTCAAGCATTCTATTAAGAGTATATTCACAACTCTTCATCTCATTGAAGAATGCACGTTTGCCTAAAATAATAACCAGCTATAGAAGCGGCTTCCCTTGTGGCTCAGACAGTAAAGAATCTGCCTACAATGCAGGAGATCTGGGTTCAATCCCTGGGTTGGGAAGATCCCCTGCAGAAGGAAACAGCTACCCACTCCAGTATTCTGGCCTGGAGAATTCCATGGACCATATAGTCCATGGGGTTGCAAAAAGTCAGACACGACTGAGCAACTTTCACTTCATAGAAGCAGAGACTTTTAATAACCGTAAGATAAAACTTACAACTTGAGATTTTTTTTTTCTATTGTAGTTTTAAAAAAACCTACTCCAAGTTCTTGTGACACATTCTAAAACTTCAGATTTCAGACATTTTGTATTACTGTGATTGAAGTATTCATCTTACAGCCCCGTATCACTGTAAGCTAGTGGAGTTCAGGAAACAATTGTGCATCTCCTGGAGCACGTAGCATAGGTCTCGAGTGTAAGAATCATGTTAATAGTTTTTGAATGTGAATAAATGAAGAGAGAAATGGTATCCTATATAATGTTACAGGTAATATAGTTCAGTTGAGTTATGTTGAGGAAGGAGGTCCTGCATAAAAAGGAAATAAATAAGAAACACATGAAAAGTAAAAGGTTATAGTATTTTTTCAGTGTCCACCAATTGTGAGATAAAATTTTAGCTTAAAATTTTTGACCTTTTTAGCCCCATCTTGTGTTCCATTAAATGTTTCTTTTCAAGCCATACATTCTCCTCGGAATTTTGATTACCAGTTCTTTTTCCCAGTAAATAGTTAGGAATATTTCTTAATCAATTTTCTCTCTCTCAAGTAATACTTTACAACATTCAGGTAGTGATAGATGACCATGTGTGGCTAATCAAATGACATTTTTTATAGTGGCAAAATTCAACTCTAATATGGTAGTATTTATAAACAAAAAGTTTTAGAGTAATACTGACCGTTATACTAGGGATATATTATGAACAAAAGCCTCTGTCTTAAATATATGTTTTGTATACAATGTATGTTGATATTTTCATAAAATTTGAAGAATATAGATGCATAATTTATATATTAATTAAAGCGTTGAAAACAGAGGCTTTGTTCATAGTATATCCTTAAGAATATTGATATATTACTGATCTATTGTATATGCATTTTAAATATATGTGTTTTTCCACAAACCTTATTATACTTATTTTTTTTCCTTAATTTTGTACTTGACTAGGAATGTCTCTCTCTTTGCTTTCTTTTCCTCCCCCACCTTTTTTTTTTTTACTGTTAACCTAATTTTTCCTTGCAGAATACTTTTCTTCAGTGTCTGTTCTTTCAGTCCATCTCTCTCTGCCTCTATTGTGAACATGTTTGATTATGGCTTTCTGTTTAGTGTGTTTGTGGCTTTCATTCATGATCATTTCCCTACAGGTTTACTCTTAGTTTTTTTTCCCTTTTCTTTGAAAGAGCCGAATTGAAACAATATTTGTCTTTAGCTGTTTAACAAACAGAATAGAAGTAGCTTATGCTGTTTGCACTTGTAACCTATCTAAATAAGGTTCTACTAAAATCTAAACTTTCATATTTCCCTTCCCAAGTGATAATTCATGCATATAGATATCATGCAAGCATATGTCAAAATATAGCAATTAATTTAAATGTCTTAGTTTTTCAATAGTACTCTAAACTGCCAGGGATAAATTTTTTTTCTAGAATATTTTGGTAGAGAGATAATCTAGTGGGTGTCATAGTACTTGTACAGCAGTCAATTAGGGGTAAGGAGAGGAACATCTGGGGTTTCTGATGTCATCTGTCATAATGCTTACCCTATGAGAAGGTTAGTCAGTGGCAGAACTGGGATTTGAATCCACATCTGAATGACTCCAGAGCCTGTGTTCTTTGTGTTAGATCATATAGTAATGGGGGAGGTTATAATTCTTTTATTCAACTTGATACTTGTTATTCATCAAGCTCTTATTTTCTTCTCCAGAAGGAACCAAAACCAAACTTAGCAAAGCTAATGAAGGCTTTTCAGCAATCCAAGAGAAACCGTAAGTTATTTGAAGACTGTCCTCCTGGTGTTATTCACTGATTTGAAATGACAGAGGTTCTCATGTACTCTCCCCTGTTTTCACTGTATTAGAAGCAGAATGTGGCATTGTGAGACGAGAGAGTACCACCCTCTCTGAGAACAATAATTCTGATAGTGAAATTGAAGATGTGGCTGAAACCCTTCCCAAACCATCACCTGGAGTCCAGGGCTTCTCTCATCCTGCCTTCCCAAGGCCTGATCCTCTTCCAAAACCACTCAAGACTCTAGCAGGCCTTGGTCTTGCAAAGGTAAGTTGTTTTGTTTTTAACACTTTTTTCCCCTGTACTTTTTTACACACCATCCCCTTGATCCTTATGATGACAAAAAGGATGCCACCGCAGAAATGGAAGACATCAAAGTCATGATACAAAATGATGTGATAATAAGAGGAATATATCTGCATGATTCAGATTTATAAATGTTGTCATACTAAGTATGCCATTATGAAAGAAAAAAACTACAAAGCAATTAGGAAAAACAGCTAGATGAATATGAAGACAGGGAGGGGGATGAAGGAGAAGAATTCATTTAAGAAGGATAAGATGAATACGAGAGGAGACAGAGGAGGCGGTCCTAAGATGGCAGAGGAATAGGACAGGGAGACCACTTTCTCCCCCACAAATTCATCAAAAGAACATTTGAACGCTGAGTAAATTCCACAAAACAACTCCTGAATGCCGGCAGAGGACATCAGGCACCCAGAAAAGCAGCCCATTGTCTTCAAAAGGAGGTAGGAAAAAATATAAAAGATAAAAAGAGAGACAAAAGAGGTAGGGATGGAGCTCCATCCCGGGAAGGGAGTCTTAAAAAAGCAAGAAGTTTCCAAACACGAGGAAGCACTCTCACTGCTGAGTCTGTGGCGAGCCTTGGCACCACAGAGGGCAACATAACCAGGAGGAAAATAAATTAATAATTAAAACCCACAGATTACATGCCCATCGGTAACTCCCCCAGCGGAGAAGCAGCGCAGACGCCTGCATCCTCCACTAGCAAGCGGGGGCTGGGCAGGGAGGCGTGGGCTGCATTGCTTAGAGTCAGGACCCGGCCTGAATGCCCTGAGGGCAATCTGAGGGAACTAACTTGGGCTAGCAAACCAGACTGTGGGAGAGCTACCACATGAAAAGCCCTAACCTAAGACACCACCAGGCTCACTCACAGAACAAAGGACTGAGCAGAGCTAGCCGGCTGCAGGCCAACCCATCCCCCACCTCCGGTGACAGGCAGGCAAAGGCAGCCAGAGCCGGAAGGGGGCAATCGCGGCCCCAGAGAGGCATTATCTACGAAACTGCAAGCAGGCTTCGTTGCTAACCAAGACTTCTTGGGATTCTGGATGGTCAACATCCACCTGAGAAGGTGCACCAGTTGTACACCGAGAAAACCGAAGGCAGGGACGGGGGAGGCGATAAGTCGCACCAACCGCGCTCACCAAACACCTCATCACCTGAGCTGCTCGGACCTGAGAAGTGCACCAAACGCAGGCCCAACGGAGTGCACCTCTGAGGAGTACCCCAGCGCCTGAACCTGAGTGTCTTAAACTTGGGAGGTGCAGGCAGCCAAGGGCTGGCCTGCGACGGTTCCTGGCGGAGCAACCTGGAGCCTGAGCAGTGTGGGCAGGGAGGGCACACGCGCCGTGAGCAGGGGCAGGCCCAGTGTGGCTGAGGCACTGCAAGCACACGCCAGTGTTATTTGTTTGCAGCGTCCCTCCCTCCCCACAGTGCGACTGAACAAGTGAGCCTAAAAAAAGCGTCCACCCCCAGCCCCCTTGTGTCAGGGCCGAAATCAGACACTGAAGAGACCAGCAAACAGAAGAAGCTAAAACAGAGGGAACCTCCTTGGAAGTGACAGGTGCAATAGATTAAAACCCTGTCGTTAGTACCGACTACATAGGGAGGGGCCTATAGGTCTTGAGAAATATAAGCCAGATCAAGGAACTATCTGAAAATGAACTGACCCCACACTGCCCACAACAACACCAGAGCAAGTCCTAGATATATTTTTACTATTTTTAATATCATTCTTTAATTTTTTTAAAAAATTTTTAATTTTTAAGTCTTCTATTATTCCTTTAATTTTCATTTTTATAACCTACTATTACTTTGCAAAAAAAAAGAGAGAGAGAAAGAGGCTCTATTTTTTAGAGCAAACTTCATATATATATATATTTTATACTTTTTGTGACTTTGTTTTTTTTCCCTTTAATATTGAATTTTTGAAAATCCATCCTCTACTCTAGATTTTTAATCTTTGCTTTTTGGTATTTGTTATCAATTTTGTACCTTTAAGAACCCAATTTTCAGTACTCAAGTTTACTCAGGAGCAAGATTACTGGCTTGACCGCTGTCTCCCACTTTGGACTCTCCTTTTTCTCCACCAAGTTGCCTCTATCTCCTCCATCCCCCTGCTCTTCTACCCAACTCTGTGGATCTCTTTGTGTGTGCTGGACGGTGGAGAACACTTAGGGAACTGATTACTGGCTGGATCTGTCTCTCTCCTTTTGATTCCCCCTTTTATCCTCCTGGCCACCTCTGTCTCCTTCCTCCCTCTTCTTCATGTAACTCTGTGAACCTGTCTGGGTGTCCCTCACTGTGGAGAAACTTTTCATCTTTAACCTAGATGTTTTATCAACGGTGCTGTATAGATGGAGAAGTCTTGAGGCTATTGTAAAAATAAGACTGAAAACCAGAAGCAGGAGGCTTAAGTCCAAATCCTGAGAACACCAGAGAACTCCTGACTCCAGGGAACATTAATTGACAGGAGCTCATCAAACGCCTCCATACCTACACTGTAACCAAGCACCACCCAAGGGCCAAAAAGTTCCAGAGAAAGACATACCACGCAAATTCTCCCGCGACACAGGAACATAGCCCTGAGCTTCAATGTACAGGCTGCCCAAAGTCACTCTAAACCCACTGACATCTCATAACTCATTACTGGACACTTCATTGCACTCCAGAGAGAAGAAATCAGCTCCACCCACCAGAACACCAACATAAGCTTCCCTAACCAGGAAACCTTGACAAGCCACCCGTACAACCCCACCGACAGCGAGGCAAACTCCACAATAAAGAGAACTCCACAAACTGCCAGAATAGAGAAAGGCTACCCAAACGCAGCAATATAAACAAGATGAAGAGACAGAGGAATACCAGCAGGTAAAGGAACAGGATAAATGCCCACCAAACCAAACAAAAGAGGAAGAGATAGGGAATCTACCTGATAAAGAATTCCAAATAATGATAGTGAAAATGATCCAAAATCTTGAAAACAAAATGGAATCACAGATAAATAGCCTGGAGACAAGGATTGAGAAGATGCAAGAAAGGTTTAACAAAGATCTATAAGAAATAAAAAAGAGTCAACATATAATGAATAATGCAATAAATGATATCAAAAACACTCTGGAGGGAACAAATAGTAGAATAATGGAGTCAGAAGATAGGTGAGATAGAAGATAGAATGGTAGAAATAAATGAATCCAAGAGGAAAAAAGAAAAACGAAGTAAAAGAAATGAGGACAATCTCAGAGACCTCTGGAACAATGTTAAATGCCCCAAAATTCGAATCATAGGAGTCCCAGAAGAAGAAGACAAAAAGAAAGGCCAGGAGAAAATACTTGAAGAGATAATAGTTGAAAACTCTCCTAAAATGGGGAAGGAAATAATCACCCAAGTCCAAGAAACCCAGAGAGTCCCAAACAAGATAAACCCAAGTTGAAACACCCCAAAACACATACTAATCAAATTAACAAAGATCAAACACAAAGAACAAATATTAAAAGCAGCAAGGGAAAAACAACAAATAACACGCAAGGGGATTCCCATAAGGATAACAGCTGATCTTTCAATAGAAACTCTTCAGGCCAGGAGGGAATGGCAGGATATACTTAAAGTGATGAAAGGCAATAACCTACAGCCCAGACTACTGTACCCAGCAAGGATCTCATTCACATATGAAGGAGAAACCAAAAGCGTTACAGACAAGCAAAAGCTGAGAGAATTCAGCACCACCAAACCAGCTCTCCAACAAATACTAAAGGATATTCTCTAGACAGGAAACAGAAAAAGGGAGTATAAACTCTAACCCAAAACAATAAAGTAAATGGCAACGGGATCATACTATCAATAGTTACCTTAAACGTAAATGGGTTGAATGCCCCAACCAAAAGACAAAGACTGGATGAATGGATACAAAAACAAGACCCCTATATATGTTGTCTACAAGAGACCCACCTCAAAACGAGGGACACATACAGACTGAAAGTGAAGGGCTGGAAAAAGTTATTCCACACAAATAGAGACCAAAAGAAAGCAGGAGTAGCAATACTCATATCAGATAAAATAGACTTTAAAATAAAGGCTGAGAAAAGAGACAAAGAAGGACATTACATAATGATCAAAGGATCACTCCAAGAAGAAGGTATAACAATTATAAATATATATGCACCCAACATAGGACCACTGCAATATGTAAGACAAATGCTAACAAGTATGAAAGGGGAAATTAACAATAACACAATAATAGTGGGAGACTTTAATACCCACTCACACCTATGGATAGATCAACTAAACAGAAAATTAACAAGGAAACACAAATTTTAAATGATACAATAGACCAGTTAGACCTAGTTGATATCTATAGGACATTTCACCCCAAAACAATGAATTTCACCTTTTTCTCAAGCACACACGGAACCTTCTCCAGGATAGATCACATCCTGGGCCATAAATCTAGCCTTGGTAAATTCAAAAAAATTGAAATCATTCCAAGCATCTTTTCTGACCACAATGCAGTAAGATTAGATGTCAATTACAGGAGAAAAACTATTAAAAATTCCAAAATATGAAGGCTGAACAACACGCTGCTGAATAACCAACAAATCACAGAAGAAATCAAAATATGCATAGAAACGAATGAAAATGAAAACACAACAACCCAAAACCTGTGGGACACTGTAAAAGCAGTGCTAAGGGGAAGGTTCATAGCAATACAGGCATACCTCAAGAAACAAGAAAAAAGTCAAGTAAATAACCTAACTCTACACCTCAAGCAACTAGAAAAGGAAGACATGCAGAACCCCAGGATTAGTAGAAGGAAAGAAATCTTAAAAATTAGGGCAGAAATAAATGTAAAAGAAGCAAAACAGATCATAGCAAAAATCAACAAAGCCAAAAGCTGGTTATTTGAGAGGATAAATAAATTGACACACCATTAGCCAGACTCATCAAGAAACAAAGGGAGAAAAATCAAATCAATAAAATTAGAAATGAAAATGGAGAGATCACAACAGACAACACAGAAATACAAAGGATCACAAGAGACTACTATCAGCAATTATATGCCAATAAAATGGACAACGTGGAAGAAATGGACAAATGCTTAGAAAAGTACAGCTTTCCAAAACTGAACCAGGAAGAAATAGAAAATCTTAACAGACCCATCACAAGCACAGAAATCGAAACTGTAATCAGAAATCTTCCAGCAAACAAAAGCCCAGGACCAGACGGCTTCAGAGCTGAATTCTACCAAATATTTAGAGACGAGCCAACACCTATCCTACTCAAACTCTTCCAGAAAATTGCAGAGGAAGGTAAACTTCCAAACTCATTCTGAGGCCACCATCACCCTAATACCAAAACCTGACAAAGATGCCACAAAGAAAGAAAACTACAGGCCAATATCACTGATGAACATAGATGCAAAAATCCCTAACAAAATTCTAGCAATCAGAATCCAACAGCACATTAAAAAGATCATACATCATGACCAAATGGGCTTTATTCCAGGGATGCAAGGATTCTTCAATAACTGCAAGTCAATCAATGTAATACACCACATTAACAAATTGAAAGTGGTCAACCACTTTTAAATGAGTGAAACTAGAACAGTTTCTAACACCATACACAAAAATAAACTCAAAATGGATTAAAGATCTCAATGTAAGACCAGAAACTATAAAACTCCTAGAGGAGAAGATAGGCAAAACACTCTCTGACATAAATCACAGCAGGATCCTCTATGATCCACCTCCCAGAATCTTGGAAATAAAAGTAAAAATAAACAAATGGGACCTAATTAAAATTAAAAGCTTCTGCACAACAAAGGAAACCATAAGCAAGGTGAAAAGACAGCCTTCAGAATGGGAGAAAATAATAGCAAATGAAGCAACTGACAAAGAATTAATCTCAAAAATGTACAAGCAACTCCTGCAGCTCAATTCCAGGAAAATAAATGACTCAGTCAAAAAATGGGCCAAAGATCTAAACAGACATTTCTCCAAAGAAGACATACAGATGGCTAACAAACATGAAAAGATGCTCAACATCACTCATTATCAGAGAAATGCAAATCAAAACCACAATGAGGTACCATTTCACGCCAGTCAGAATGGCTGCGGTCCAGAAGTCTACAAGCAATAAATGCTGGAAAGGGTGTGGAGAAAAGGGAGCCCTCTTACACTGTTGGTGGGAGTGCAAACCAGTACAGCCACTATGGAGAACAGTGTGGAGATTCCTTAAAAAATTGGAAATAGAACTGGGACCCAGCAATCCCACTACTGGGCATACACATCGAGAAAACCAGAATTGAAAGAGACACGTGTACCCCAATGTTCATCGCAGCACTGTTTATAATAGCCAGGACATGGAGCAACCTAGATGTCCATCAGCAGACGAATGGATAAGAAAGCTGTAGTACATATACACAATGGAGTATTACTCAGCCATTAAAAAGAATACATTTGAATCAGTTCTAATGAGGTGGATGAAATTGGAGCCTATTATAAAGAGTGAAGTAAGCCAGAAAGAAAAACACCAATACAGTATACTAATGCATATATATGGAATTTAGAAAGATGGTAACAATAACCCTGTATGTAAGACAGCAAAAGAGACAAAGATGTATAGAACAGTCTTTTGGACTCTGTGGGAGAGGGCGAGGGTGGGATGATTTGGGAGAATGGCATAGAAACATGTATAATATCATATGTGAAACAAATCACCAGTCCAGGTTCAATGCATGATACAGGATGCTCGGAGCTGGTGCACTGGGATGACCCAGAGGGATGGCATGGGGAGGGAGGTGGGAGGGGGTTCAGGATGGGAACACGTGTATACCCATGGTGGATTCATGTTGATGTATGGCAAAACCAATACAATATTGTAAAGTAATTAGCCTCCAATTAAAATAAATAAATTTTAAAAAGATGAATATGAGACAGAATGAAGGTCAAGATGAAACATTATTTAACAAACACAACAGAAATAGTGGGGGTAAGTCAGAGGAGGTGCTCTATATTATAAATATGAGATAATTATTTCAAATTCAACTTAGGAAAAAGTGAGGTTGTGAAAACTCAATACTTATATGCTTCTGAATGACATATAGCTGATTTTTATGAAGACCTGAAAGAAAATTTGATACCTAGCTTTTTTGGTGGTTGTTTTTGAGGTTGGTGGTTGTTTTTGTTTTTTTCTTTAAAGTGTAGTCATAAACTAACAATACTGTGTTAGTTTCAGGTGTATAGCAATGTGACCTGGTTACACTTGTATATGTATATATCTATACTGAATATAGTTCCCTCTGGAAGTTCATTTCAATTTGAAGTGATTTCTCTTTTTTAAAAAATTCTCACTTTGAAATTAATCAAGTGATGTCTTCTATTTAATCTAGCAAAACTTTCATTCATAGGCAATTCTAGATGAGCTGTATTTTAGGCCTTAGCAGATATATTGTGAATTAAGAATTTGTGGCCCTTCTGTTTCTTGCGGTTACTAACTTACTGTTTGATACGTACTGAATGTACTTAACTAATTTATCTTACTGTTTGGTATAATCTTGGTGGAGGTTTTGAATCTTTTTGAAAATAAAGAGGAAATAAGCATTTTATCTTGTCCTTTACTAAAATTATAATTTATAATTATGTAAATGAGATTCTTAAACTCTCTTTATGACATGAGAAAATTTTAAGCTGCAACAGTCTTAAAGAAAAAAATGTAGAACTCCACCCCGCCCCACCCCCAGAGAGATTCTGATTTATCTTTTCCTAATATCTGCAAGTCACACACATTGAATGAATGAAATCACAATTCATGATTTTTTTCTTATGTAGACTACTTGTTACAAAATTATAAGGAAAGAATTACCAACAGAGTTTATAAAATTATCTCAGAAAGATAATTTTTTACTTTAAAAATATCTCTAGTAATATGTATATTCCATTTTAAGAATTTTATTAAAGAATAAAATTTTAACAAGTTTATTTTTAAGAAGTATTTTTTTAAGTTAAGAAGTTATTTTTAAGTTTTATTTTTAAGAAACTTTATTAGCTTCAGTATTTATAGGTGTTAAATTAGCATGTCAGTTCTTTGTTATACATGTTAAACTAAAATGCAAATTCTTCCATATCTAAAACTCAGTCGTTGTGGTTACTTGATTTTTTCAGCTCATTTGTTCTTTCCTGATGTGAATATTGAATTCTGCTGGATAATCATAGATGTATTTGAAAACTTTTAAATCTCCAACTTGGATAATCATAGTTTTACTACTTTTTTTATATCTAGATTGTTCCTTCAACCTTTACCTGCCATTGAAGAGGGCATAGAAAGAAAATTATTAGAGCCGTTATGTGCTGTTTACAGGAAAAAAAGAAGAAAATGATGAAATTTTCAAATGAGGTTTTTAGAAAATGTATTTATTTTTTAATTGAAGGATAATCACTTTACAGAATTTTGTTGTTTTCTGTCAAACATCAACAAGAATCAGCCATAGGTACACCCATGTCCCCTCCCTCCCAAACCCTCCTCCCATCTCCCTCCCCATCCCACTTTTCTAGATTGTCACAGAGTCCCTTTCTGAGTTCCCTGAGTCATACAACAAATTCCCATTGGCTATCTATTTTACATAAGGAATTGTAAGTTTCCATGTTACTCTTTCCATCCATCTCACCCTCTCCCCACTTCCCCTCCCCCCATGTCCATAAGTCTGTTCTCTATATCTGTTTCTCCATTGCTGCCCTGCAAATAAATTCGTCAGTACCACTGTAGATTCAGAATCTTTGTAGATTCCATGTATATGCGAATAGTGTATGATATTTATATTTCTCTTTCTGACTTGCTTCACTCTGGAGAATAGGCTCTAGGTTTGTCAACCTCATTAGAACTGACTCAAAAGTGTTTCTCTTTATGGCTGAGTAATAGTCCATTGTATACATTGTTCTAGTTCTATGAAAAATGCCATTGGTAATTTGAAAGTGATCACACTGAATCTGTAGATTGCATTTGGTAATATAGTCATTTTCACACTATTAATTCTTCCTACCCAGGAATATGGAATATCTCTCCACCTGTTTATGTCGTCTTTCTTTTCTTTCCTCGGTGTCTTAGAATTTTCCATATACAGGTCTTTTGTCTCCTTAGGTAGGTTTATTACCAGATATGTTATTCTTTGTGTTGCAGTGGCGAATGGGATTGGCTCCTTAATTTCACTTTCTGATTTTTCATTGTTAGTATATAGGAATTCAAGTGATTTCTGTGTATTGACCTTGTATCATACAACTTTGTTAAATTCATTGTTTAGCTCTAGTAATTTTCTTTTACTAGAAAATAGATAGTTTCTTTTGGGTTTTCTATGTGTAGTATCATTTCATTTGCAAAAGAGAGAGTTTTACTTCTTCTTTTCAGATCTGGATTCTTTTTATTTCTTTTTCTTCACTGATTGCCATAGCTAGGACTTCCAAAACCATGCTGAATAACTGTGATGAGAATGGACAACTTTGTCTTGTTCCTGATCTTAGAGGGAATGCTTTTCATTTTTCCTCATTGAGAATAATGTTTGCTGTGGGTTTATTCTATACGGCCTTTACTATGTTGACGAAGGTTCCTCCTGTGTCTATTTTTTGAAGCGTTTTTGTCATAAGCAGGTGCTGAATTGTGTCAAAGGCTTTCTGCCTCTATTGAGATGATCATATGGTTCTTATTTTTCAATTTGTTAAGATGGTGCATCACATTGAAATTGGTTTGTGTATATTGAAGAATCCTTGCATCCCTGGCATAAACCCGAATTGATCATGGTATATGAGCTATTGAATATGTTGTTGAATTGTGTTTGCTAGAATTTTGTTGAGGATTTTTACATCTGTGTTTGTCAGTGATATTGGCCTGTAATTTTCTTTTTTGTGTTGTCTCTGCCTGGTTTTGGTATCAAGGTGATTGTGGCCTCATAGAATGAGTTTGGAAGTGTTCCTTCCTCTGCAATTTTTTGGAAGAGTTTCAGAAAAATAGGCATTAGCTCTTCTCTAAATGTTTGATAAAATTCCCCTGTGAAGCCATCTGGCCCTGGGCTTTTGTTTTGGGGAGATTTTGGATAACACTTTCTATTTCAGTGTTTGTAATTGGCTTGTTTGTAATTTTTATTTCTTCCTGATTCAGTTTTGGGAGGTTGAACTTTTCTAAGAATCTGTCCATCTCCTCTCGGTTGTCCCTTTTATTAGCATATTGTTGCTCATAACATTCTCTTATGATCCTTTTCATCTCTGTGTTGTCTGTTGTAACTTCTCCTTTTTCATTTCTAATCTTGTCAATTTGATTTTTCTCCCTTCTGTTCTTGATGAGTCTGGCTAGTGGTTTGTCCATTTTGCTTATCTTCTCAAAGAACCAGTGTTCAGTCTGATTAATCTTTGCTATTGTTTCCTTCATTTTCTTTTTGATTTATTTCTGCTCTGATCTGTATGATTTCTTTCCTTCTGCTGACTTTGGGGGGTTTTGGTTCTTTTTCTAGCTGCTTTAAATGTAGAGTGTTGCCTGTTCAAAGTTTTTCTTGTCCTGGAGGTAGGATTGTGCTGCTATCAACTTCTCTCTTAGAAGTGCTTTTATTGAATCCCATAGGTTTTGGGTGGTCGTGTTTTTGTTGTCATTTGTTTCTAGGAATCTTTTGATTTCCCTTCTTATTTCTTCAATAACCTTTTCGTTATTTAGTAATGAATTGTTTAATCTCCCTGAGTTTGTGTTTTTTTACATTTTTCTCCTGTAGTTGATATCTAGTCTCATAGTGTTGTGGTCAGAGAAGATACGTGATATATTTTCAATTTTTTAAATTTACTGAGGCTTGATTTGTGGCCCAAGATGTGGTCTATCCCAGAGAATGTTCCATGTGCAGTTGAGAACAAAGTGTATTCTTCTGCATTTGGATGGAAAGTCCTGAAGATATCAATTAGATCCATTGGGTCTAATGTTTCATTGAAGTTTTGTGTTTCCTTATTGATTCTCTGTTTTGATGATCTGTCCACTGGTGTAAGTGGGGTGTTAAAGTCCCCCACTATGGCTGTGTTGCTGTTGAATTCCCCTCTTATGCCTGTTAGTGTTTGCCTTGTGTATTGAGGTGCTTCTATGTTGGGGGCATAAATATTTCCAATTGTTATATCATCTTCTGGGATTGATCCTTTGATCATTATGTAGTGTCCTTTGTCTGTTATAATATTCTTTATTTTAAAGTCTATTTTGTGTGAAATAAGAGCTGCCACACTGGCTATCTTTTGGTTACCATTCAAATGGAATATCTTTTTCCATCCATTTCCTTTCAGTCTGTATGTGTCTCTAGGTCTGAAGCGGGTCTCTTGTGGCCAGTGTATATTTGGCTCTTGTTTTTGTATTCATTCAGTTATTCTGTATCTTTTGGTTGATGAGTTGAATCCATTTATATTAAAGTAATAATCAATATATATGTTCCTGTTGACATTTTCTTAATTGTTTTGGGTTTGTTTTTGTAGGTCTTTCCTTTCTCTTGTGTTTACTGGCTGCAAATCCCTTTAGTATTTGTTGTAAGACTGGTTTGGTGGTGCTAAATTCTGTTAACTTTTGCTTTGTCTGTAAAGCTTTTGATTTCGCCATCAATTTTGAAAAAGATCTTTTCAAATAGGGTTTTCTATTTCTTTCTTATGTCATAGTAGTACTTTAAAATGCCTCATAATTCCAGCCTCACATAAGCATTTCTCTTCTACAAATTAAAACTTGTCTTTTAAGATCAATTTTAAAACAGAGTCCTCTTGTAGCATCTTGAATTGGTGTTTAACAATTAAACCTTTTCATTAAGCAAAATGCTTATTATGGTAATATGACAGAAATGAGCATTTTCATATATTTAGATGCTGTGAAATTTTTCTTTCTTCAGTAGTAGGTTTTTAAACTTGCTTGCTCTTTTGTGTAAGACAAAAAAAGAAAAAAATGTAGCTATTCTCCTTTAAAGAAAAAGGAGAATGAACCCTACTCCAACTAATGAATTAAATTACTTTGCCAAAGTCACGCTTTTAACTTACCTGATTCATTTGAGGAATTCATTTGGTAATTTTATCAGATTCAAGAGTACAGAATTGTATCATCTCTTTTGGTGCCATAAAATGTTAGGGAATGCCACTTTAGGGGCTTTGAACAACTCATTTAACCTTTTTTTTTATTTTAAAGCTGTTATTGGTAAATAGTGGGGCAAAGGTAGATAGTTATTTCTATACCCTCTAGCTATAAAATTTGATGGTTACTGAATGTGGAATTGGGAAGCATTACTTATATTCCAGAATTCCACACTAACACCTCCTCAGTTTCATTCTGCTCCTTGTGTTTTGGTAAACTTTGGTTTATATATTTCAGTGAACACCATCAGGGTTTTGCTATCTCCTGGATCCAAATGAAAAAAGAATTAGAAAAGGCAGTGGGGAAAGAATAGCTTTAGTGCAGAAAGAAGAAAGTTTCCTTTCTGTCTCTGAGGCACTAAGGTGTCACATCCTCTACATCTGACTGTTTAATGGAAAATCCAGGTGGTAAAGACCGAAGAGGACAGATGTTGTGTGTTTTTATTTCTCTATCTCTGCCAGTCAGATGGGGAAGACTGGATGTGAATAATTGTATCTTATTAAAAAAGGCTTTCTTGAAATTTTGGGAATTTTGTTTCTTTCCCTCAGAAAGAAGCACATTTTACAAAAATTTCAGTGACTTGTAAGTGATAAAATTTATGTAAGCACAAATATATTTTTATCACTTAAAATCAGGGCCAATACTGAGTCAAATAATAAATTGAAAACAGAGTCTCTAGAATTAAGTAATAGCAATTATTCTTAGTGTCAAACTTTCATTAGAGGTTGAAGAAGAAAAGAAGCACAAAGATGCTGCTGATGAGAGTCGACTGATTGAGCAGAGAAAGAGTGGAGGAAATAACAAGCAGGCGTTTCCTGCTATGGAGAATAAAGGTTCTCATAGGTAAGCCTATATCAAAATTTAACAGTAGGTCATTTGTTACTTTCCTGTAAAATCATTTCTAACTTGAGCTAATGTTTGTGATTTATGAATTTTATATTTCACTAGGGATATAGTTATTTTGAATACTCTTGTCCTTTAGCCTCAATACTAGAGTTCCTTTGTTAACATACCACCGTGTTACAGTATTAGAGTATTCTGGAGTTGACTGCATACTTGCCTTAACCAGTGTGTTGTAAAGTTAAATTTATGTCACTAATGAGCATCCTTTCATTTCAGTCTGAGGGCTTCTCTCAGCGTTTCTCATGAGGCGGGACTAGTGGTGATGAACTCCCTCAGGTTTGCTTTGTCTGGGAAAGTTTTTATTTCTCCTTCATTTCTGAAAGACACCTTTTCTGGATAGAGTACTCTTGGTTGGCAGTTTTATTCTCCTAGCACTTTGAGTATGTCCATGGATGGAGCCAGATTGCTGTTGGTGGCGGGAGAGCCGATGAGGCACCTGCCTTTCATCCATGATGCTGATGTCACCCATGTGGGTGGTTTACAAGTAAACCGACCCCGCCCCGCCTAAATTTGATTTCTTCTTTCATGGTGAATGTGCCACATGTCATTTTAAAAATCATCTAAATAAGTGTTACCTTTTTCTTTGAGCGTGGGCTCCAGGGTGCTGGCTTCAGTGGTTGTGGAGCACAGGATTCATTGCTCTGTGGCATGTGCTATCTTCCCTGACCAGGGATCGGACCTGTGCCCCCTGCATCAGCAGGCAGATTCCTAAGCACTGGAGTACCAGGGAAATTCCTAAATTAAACATTACTGTATTTAAAAGCAAAACAAAAAAATATAGTGTAAATCTAATTATGACTCCCATGTCTAAGAGTCGTGGTGTTTAGGCAGTGGACTCCAGGTTTTCAGTGTAACCCTTGAGGTTCTTCCCAGTGTCTTTCCAGAGCATCTCTCTACTTTCTTCCATGTATTTTGTACTTTTCCTTCCAGGTTCCTAGGAAACAACCTAGATGCCGTGTGCCTGATCTGTGTACTCACATTCTAATCTCCCAGTAGAATGATTTCTCGCTTTTCTCTTCCTTTTGACCTTCTGTCTTCACTTCTTCTGCAAATCCTTCCTTATTTCACTTATCACTTTCATATGCCAACTCTTACATATCATATTGTACCATAATTATATATCTCTGTTTGAAGGAAGAATTTGTTTTCTTGCATATGGTTGGTACTTCATATGACTTAATATGGGTAAGAGTTGGAATTTTACAAGAATTGGTTTTTTATTCTTTATTAGTCGAATTATTTGAAAACATTGGCTTTTTTTGGACTTTTTAAAGTAGCGATCCTGGTGTGCACAGAAAGGGAGTAAAGAAAAAGAATGATGACAAATGGACACCGGAAGAACGTGTGATTGCACCAATATTTGAAAAGACCGATTCACTGACTGGTGGCCTGCTGCATGTGAATGATGACAGCATTTTAAGGGAAGTGGATCAAGATGATGGCAGGTAACATGGACAAATTCTTTATTTCTAGGGGAAGAAATATTAGCACTGAATACTTCTTCTGGAAATAGAGCAGCATAATATAGTATACAGGCCAAGAGAAGAGAATCCTCAACTCTACTGGATGAACACTGCAGAAAGGTTAAGGAGAGGATTCGTGGCTTTGGCCAGAAGTCATTTCAGTAAATAGTCCACTTGGAAGCTGGACTGTAGTGAATACACATAAACAGCTCCGTAGGGAATACTTACTGGGACAGGCAATGGAGACCTGGATGGTAACTGAAGAGGAATGTGGAGTTCAAAAGAGTTTCTTGTTTTATGTTAAGAGGGGAGCTTGTAGAGTGTGTATGCTCTTGGAAATGAGCCAGAGGAGGAAGTGTTTCCTGAGTTTAATCTTATTTGCATTTCCAAATTAGAAAGCTTATTGATTGTATGACATTATCTTTAAACTATTACAATGAGTTAATTGTACATTATTATTATTATACATTATTATTATGTACATATGTACTTCTGTTCATATGTAGATTTTGGTAAGGCCTTGTTCATTGGCTCTGAAGCATAATTTTCTTATGTAAATGAATACGTAGATGATTACTTAATTCTATAATACATAGATTTTTAAAAAATTATATAATCATGATTTACAAATACTTAGGTTATACTGAATAGGATTTAATCATTCCTTGATGATTCTAGTTGATAGTATCATCGTGGGTAGCTATGATTTTGTAAGGTGCTCTGAAACATCACATCATATTAACTTCATAGTTGTTTATAGCTTCCAGGGAAAAGGGGAGGATTTTGTTTATTTTCAATAGAAACAATTAACAATCTTTTACAGTTTATTACTTTGGATGATAAAGATCTAAATGACAAAACCATGCTTCCTGTACTAAAAGTTTCATTAACACATATTATGTGCTCAATAAGTGTATGTCAGATGCATAAAGAAACAGCAGAATGGTTGAATGAATGTGTATTGATGAATTTCTTTACAAAAAACAAATCTTTATTGAAGTAGATTTCCAATATTGCCTACATCTACAGTCTTTTTGTTTTGTTAGAAATATGTTTTAAGATTCAGAATTATCATTTGTAGTTATAGCTAGACATGAAATAATTCTATAGATTCATTTGGTATCATATTACTTAAAAAGACTTTTCAATATCAATTTCTCAGCATATTTTGGAACAGCAGTGTTCAGGCCAGATTTCCTGGGTTTGAATTCTAGGCTGTTGGTGAACTGCTGTGTGGTCCTGGGCAAGTTCTTCAGCCTTTCTTTGCTCCATTTCTTCCTAACTAAAGGATCTAATATATTACCTGTCTCCCAGAATGATCGCGAGGATTAAAACGCCTTTAAGACGTGTCAAATGCTTGTAATAATGCATAGCCATTGCATAATAAGCCCTCAAAAAGCTAATATCATGGTGATAAAAAATGGGTTTCTTTCTTATAAGGACTTAGGGAATACTTCCGAAATAGGTTTTATTGCCATAAAAGTTAGTTCTTATTAAAAATGACAACTGCAAAAAACCCTGGTATACTGCTTCTATCACATAACGCAAGTAGTGTTAGGTTTTTCCTTTTCCTTTGATCTAAATTTAATGTTTTATTAATATTACAGGTGTATTTTATTTGTCCTTTAATGCTACTCTTTTTTGTTGTTTCATCCTTTTATAGAAATTACTTATGAATGCAAAGATGTTATATAAAAAACAAACATTTAGGTATTGTTTATATTTTCAAGTTATTAAATTTTAGCCTGAAAAGAATCATTTGTTTTTTTTAGGCCTGCAAGGAAAACAGCATATGAAAAGAAGAAGGTATAGTAAAAATATATATATATTATCCTCTAAAAAATACTTTGTAAAAGGAATAGTGGCAAAATAGAAAATCTTCCTTTGCTGGAGACATTTACTTTGAAAACATAATTTAGAAACTCTGTTGATAAAGTTATCCTGTTGATAAAAACCTGTTCTTTTAAGAAGCCTCTGCTTTTGCTTTGATGAAGATATTTATCACCTTTGTACACTTGGTATATTTTATACATATTTTGAGGACTTTGTGAACCAGTATTTTTTATGTGTAGGTCAAAGAACAAATTAATTACGTGAACGACCTTGATAACCTAACTCAATCATCTGAAACTGCTTCTGAGGATGGCGACATGCTTTACTCTAAAAATTCCCTGTTGCCATCTGGCAGGTGGCTGAGGGTCGTGGACCCCCTCCCTCTGTGCCCGTCAGCCCTCCAGGCCACCTGCCCCATGAACAGCTCAGAGCTGGCTCCACTTTCCCAGCTGGGTTCTCCCTCACAGTAGAGTCCTCAAGGAAGGTGTGTTTAACTGGCATCCTCAAGAGATGCAGGAATGCTCCCTGTGGATTTTTTCCAGCAGTTGGTAGAAACCAAACACTCTTGAAGTTGATTGTCCTTCATTCTGCAGAGCTCCCAAGTGGCATCTCAGAGCAGAGGAATTCACTCCCCCACCCAATGTCCCTCTCAAACACGGACCGGGTCCCATCCCCGAGGTCCTAGCAGCAGATCTCCCACAACGAAAAGCTCTCAGGAAGAGCTCGGGAAAGTAGTATTTGTAATTCAAATCCATTGGTCTACAGCAGTCAGGTAGGGACACACCATGGCCTCATCCAAGGAGAGGCCTTTAATATTTTCCATAGGAATTGATCTCAAAATTGTTGCGACTGTCTTGCAGAACCGGGACCCTGATTGTGGTTTAGGCCAGGACCGTGTGTGCTCCACCAACGACTGCATTACCCGACCAAAAGTCTCTGTGCTCTGGAGCGAGCGTGTCGGTCACTCCATGCACATCATCACCTTCAGTGTCTAAATCAGAGTCTGTTCTTGGCTCCACTGTCATTTTTTTCACTAGTACCCTATCAACGGCCTTTTCATATCATTTACAGTTTTTCAATTAATAAAAACTGAGACATCAGTTGTAAAAATACTTTTGTACACTTTAAAAAGTTGTTTCTTTAGAATAAACTTATAAAAGTCCCCCTCCCACCAAGGAAAAAAAGTAAAAAAACCTCTTGCTACTAACAGTAGCTATTCTGGCATTTGGTCGTGATTTCCCCTCCTTGATAGATGATTTAGGTTAGTTTATCACTTCCACTAAAGGTAAGGAGGAAACTACAGGCAGTTCAGAGACCACACTTTGGAAGTCATTCTTGTACTTGTGAGAAAATGACCCTCTGCTCTGTGTAGTGTCCTGTGTCAGTACAAGGAACTTTTGAAAACTGTGATAGATGTGCCATAGTGTACATTTAGTGATCATTGTTTGTCATTGTATTTCCCCCATCTTAGTGTTTTAAACAGTATGAAGAGAGAATGAAAGTTATTGCAAAGAATCTCATGATTCTCTAAGAAGAGCTCTCTAAATTTTACCTTATTTATCATTAGTGTATATACCATGAATGAAATAGGAGGATTATTTTGTATTGATATGTTTGTACTAGAGAAGTAACTGTGGTTTGATGTAAGAGGACTAACAGAGTCAGAAGACCTGATGAAAAGCCTGCAGCTTACTTATATAATTTTAACGTCTTCCTTTCCAGAATCATTATAGCTAATGAGTTAATTGATGTTTGTAGAAGTGCTTAGTATAGCTGTCAATAGGTATAAGCCTTACAATTGCCTATTAAAATGTTAGAAAGGTAGCATATTCTTAAGAAAATAATTTTTGTATGAAATTTCATCTATTTAAATATATACAGAGCTAAGGCTCTTACTTGAAGTAGCTGTATAGGAGGTATCAGATGCAGTGGTTTTAAAGGTAGTGAGTGGTGTTGTTATGGAATTATAATTGATTTACAATATTGCGTTAGTTTCAGGTATACAGCACAGTGATTCAGACATATATGTATATGTGTTTGTATATTATATAAATGGGGCTTCCCTGCTGGCTCAGACAGTAAAGAATCCACGTGCAATGCAAGAGACCTGGGTTTGATCCTTGGGTCGGGAAGATCCCCTGGAGGAGGAAATGGCAACCCACTCCAGTATTCTTGCCAGGAGAATCACATGGACAGAGGAACCTGGTGGGCTACAGTCCATGGGGTCGCAAAGAGTTGGACATGACGGACTAACACACATACACACACACACACACACACACACACACACACATATTCCTTTTCAGATTCTGCTTGTAGAATATTAAATGGACTTCCTTATGTTGTACAGTAGATCCTTACTGGTTATTTTATATACACTTGTCTATATATAAAATGGTATATGTTAAACCCAACCTCCTAATTTATCCCTTCCCCTACCCACTTTCCTGTATGGTGAGTAAGTTTGTTTCCTATGTCCGTGGGTCTCTTTCTGTTATGTCATAAGTTCCTTTAGATCCCACACATAAGCAACACGACTGGTCTTTGTCTGACTTACTTCACTGAGTGTGGGCATGTCTAGGTCCATCTTTGTTGCTGCAAGTAGCATTATTTCATTCTTTTTATGGCTTCGTACTCTTCCATTATATAAATATACCACATCAGATACGATTTTTAAGTGTAGTCAGATCTATAAATCTTTTAAGCTTTCTGTGTTTGTTGTAATTCAGAGAAAAGCCTTTCCAGTTCTGAGCTTCTTGAAAAGTCCCATGGGCTTTCTTTTACCTTTTATGGATTCATTGTCTTCAATTAAATTTTTGAACCTTTGGGAATTTCTGCTTGTATAAGGTCTGAGGTTTGTATCGAACCTCATTTTTCCCATTTGGAGATCCACTTGGTGCAGTCTTTTCACTGTATAAACATACAGGTTAGTCTTGCATTTCAGAGGAAATGATGAAATGTCATTTTATTGAGTACTAACTAAAAGTCTCCTTTGTCTCACTTAGGTTTCTGATAGTGGGAGAAAAGCAAAAGGTCTGTTGCGCAAAAACCACATGCAGGATGAAATTGCCACGGCAAGACTAGAAATAGACACAGTGAACAATCAGAACCAGGAAAAAGAAAAGAAATGTTTTGAGGGTATTGAAATTGTAAAAGGAGAGAATGATTATCCTCAAGAGGCAATAAAATTGAATAAGGAAACGTTGACAAAGCCCATATTCCAGCATACTGGCCAGCTTAACATTCCGATAGCTGAAAATACAATGCTAAACCCTGAGCTGGAAAATGCAAAACAAAGCAAACAAAGACTGGAAACAGAAGTGGAATCCTACCGTTCTAGACTGGCTCCTGCCACACATGATCATGATCAAGGTCAGACATCACAGAGAGACCTGGAACTTGCCTCCCAGAAAGCAAAAGATAAGAGGTTACGCTTGCAGGACCAAATGAAGTCCGATATGGCTAACCTGAAAAGTGACAATGAGATGCTTTCCCAGCAACTTTCTAAAGTGAAAAATAAATTCAATCAGCTAAAAATCAAGCTGCATCAGACGACAGATGATCTCAGAGAAAAGACTTTGATGTTAGAACGTGTCCAGAGAGACTTACACGAAGCACAGTGTCAAAAGCAGATTATTGAACACATGTTCAATGAACAAGGCAAAGTGAATGAATACCTTGGAAAGCAGGAATCCTTAGAGGAAAGATTATCTCAACTCCAGAGTGAAAACATGTTGCTCTGACAGCAACTGGATGATGCACAAAACAGAGCCGACAGTAATGAGAAGATAGTTATTAGCATCCAAGACCAGTTTCAGCAGACTTTGAGAAAACTTCAGGCTGAACATGAGGAACAAGGTCTGATGCTGGAGGAACGAAACAAGGAGTTAATCAACAAATGGAAGCATGTAGAAGAGAGAATGTGTCAGTATGAAAATGAGAAAGCAGAAAGAGAAGTAAGTATCCAGAAGGAGAAATAATTCTCAGATTTCCTGAAAGAAAATCCAAAGTGATTCTTAATTCTGGCTAAATGTTGAATCTAGCTGAATATAAAAAATACACGGGCTGTGAATCTATGGTCTCTAAAACAGACTAAAAGCACACCTTGTATCCAGCAAATAAAAATTAGACCCGAGAGATGCTTCACTTTGAGTAGAGACATCGTGTCGCTTATGAAATGTTTAAGAGATTAAATTCTAAATTTTTAATATAGACGGGTATTAGTAATTTACTATTCAGATAATAATTTTAATCTCTATGTAACCACATGTCAGTATCATGATGAAGCAGATAAAAGAAACGCTCAAACCTAAACTGAATATTTTGAAATTAAGCTTCAGTTACATGGATTACCCTGACAGTCAATTCCAGGTTTCCCAGATGCTATTACTTATATATCCTACTTTGGCTTCAGTAGCTTGTCATACCTTTCTGTCATATTTGTTGGTATAATTTTAGTTTTATTCATGTAAATTTGAATTAACTTGGAAAACATTTCAGGCTTGAATCATTTATTCTTATGCCTCTCAACTCTTTAAAGAGTTGTCATTAAATTGAGAATTCATTGACAAGTCATTTAAATACACTTGTCATTAAATCATAATTTGGGACTCAAGTGGTGAGCTTTAACCAAGCTCTTCTTGATTTAAACTTCCCACTGCTATTTATGCTATTTACTTAGAACATTTTTACAAACAATTTGCTCCTAATTCTCATTTTAAGGATCAATTACTGTCATTTGAATACCAGTTTGCCCAATAAAAATGGAGGGGCAGGATTCGTGAGCAGCAGGAATGGAGTGAGTCAGGGAGAGGGTGGTAGGGGCTGTGGTCTGGAGGCAGGTGGAGGCCAGGTTATCGAGGCTCCTTGAAGGCATGGGAGCAACCTCATTTTTTAAATTTCATTATTCTTTTATATTGGAATATAGTTGATTTACAATTTTGCATTAGCTTCAGATGTACAGCAAGTTGATTCAGGTATAGGTGTACATATATCCATTCTTTTTCAGATCCTTTCCCAAGTAGATGCCTGCAGAATATTATGGTTAGCCAAGGGTAAAGGTGGGGAGGAGGGATAAATTAGGAGTTGGGGATTAACACAGACACACGACTAGATATAAAAGAGATAAGCAGCAAGGGAATGGCCTCATTTTCCTTCTGAGGAAGGAATCTATTGGAAAGATCTGAGCACTGGATTGAATATGTGAAGATCTCTGATGTTAATCGAAGCCTCTAATAAAGAAAGAGGAAAAATGTTTCCACAGTGTGGAATTTTCCACTGCTTGTCCCACCTACACACCTGTTTCGTTCTGGACGTGAGGTGGTGAAGCTCTGCAGATTTATCGGGAGGGGCAGGGTGTGGACAGTGGGGCTGCCTCCTTCGTCTGAGGAACTTAATATCAGGAAGGCTGGTGGGGAGCCCTTCTGGGTCTGTAACCACATTCAGGGAGGAGAAAAGAAGGTGAGTTGCTGTCCATGGTGATAGTTTTCAAAGTACATGTGTTGGAGTCATCTGTTACTAACATAGTGTAATAGTAAAGTGATTTGATAAACTCAGTAACAAAGCATCTTATTAGGCAGTTGTGAGACACCTTCAACAAGAACTGACTGACACCTTCAACAAGCAGTCTGAGTTGGCGGAATCCCTGGACGTCATGTCATATCACTGTGCCAAGTTACAAGTTGAGGCACAGGATTTAAAGAGCAACTTACATCAACTCACAAGTCAGGTATGTGTGAAATTGAATGTGTCAACAGTTAATACATAGGATAAAGTGTTTTAGGACGCTCATTTTCATGGACAGCTTTCTTTTTTATTTTCATTACTAGTAATTTACTGTAATTTTATTAATCTTTAAGTGCACTCGTTTCTTAAACTCTGACTTTCATTCTGCCATTTGCATTTTATATATATATATATATATATATATATATATATATATTTCGTATATTATATACCCTTAGGAAAATGGAGAATTGTGCATCATTCTTCACACAGGTTGAGAGACTTTTTTTTCTATTGAACAATATTTTATTTCTTGATCCCTGTATTACCATGATGAGGCAAGCCAGATAAAATCAGAGGATAGTGTTTAATGGAATGTTCCAGAAAATTATCATTTCTCATCTTCACTTTTGTGAATGGCTGTGGAGTTCTGTATATATTTATTTCATGCATTTCAGAATAACTTGTGCAGAAAGTGTATTATACAAACCAGTTGAAGTTAGGCACTGCCTTCTTTTCTTTTAATTTAAGATACATTGTAAAAGCATGGAGGCACTCAGATGGAGTATAACACATACATCGAATATAGAGAATTAAGACATTATCTAGATAGTGCCTTTGGAGTTTTAAAAAGCTATTGAGATATAATTCATGTATCATATAATTCACCCATTCCAAGTGTGTAGATCAGTATCTCTTAGTCTAGAGAGGTGTCACCTGTGACCACAGTCAATTTTAGAGCATTTCCATCAGCCCCCCAAACAAACCCTGCATCCCTTAGCTACCTCCCAAGGTCCCCCCCATCTCCCTCAGCCCCAGGCAACCCCCAGTCTAATATCCGTCTCTGGAGACATGCCTCTTCTGGGTGTTTTACATAAATGGAATCATGCAGTATGCTCCTTTGGGATTAGCTTTTCTCATTTGACCTCATGTTTTTGCGGTTCATCCATGGTATAGCACGGATCAGTTCTTCCATTTCTGTTGACTGTCAAACAATAAACAGTATGTGGCTATATTTATCCATTCATAAGTTGATGGAGATTTGGGTTGTTTCCACTTTGCAACTATTAATAATGCTGCTGTGAACATTGGTTTATACATTTCTGGATGGACATGTTTTTATTTTCCTGTGGTTGGATTTTATCCTGAGTTAACTGGCTGATTTCACCTTTTCTTGGCCTTTGCTCAGACTGTCCTGTCTGCCTTCACAGTTTCTTTTCCTCTTGGGTAGTCCATTTATTCAGACCTGGCGCCCAGTCTCTCCTCCTCCATGGAGCTTTCCTGACTGTCCAGCTCTCATTGAGCCTTTTCTCTTCAGCCCTGTTATGTAGTATGTGAAGAACAATTTAGCCCTTAATTTTGCATTGTTGTCATTTTTTTCATGAGGGAGAATCTTATCTAGGTATACCTTGTTCTAACAGGGAATATTTATGGATATGCACAGCACTTGTCTTGCATAAATGGAAAACAGTTTAGTTTAACAACTGTTAGGACACAATTAAGTACTTCATCCCATGCCAGTTATTTTTTCTTGAAGATGTTTGTATAGTAAAACTTTTATTAAAATGTATTTTAAGCAACTCAATGTAAAATTGAAAGCGCTTAGTCTAATAGAGGAGAATTGTTCAATTAAATGCTCATCTTTCTCCCTGACTCTGGGAGAAAAGTGTAAATTTGCCTTCCTTCATTATGTAGGCAGAAGTGGGATTTACAGATTTCTAGCCTTTCACCAACTGTAAAGTTCTGGGAATAGCTTCGCTGATATCTGTACCTCGTAACCTTAATTTTCTCACCGGAGTACTGGCTAGACATTAACAGTTGTGAGAATGAATTGACTCAGAACTTTGATTTAGCAGTAGAGTTATATTTCCATGGCAGTGACTTCATCCTTCCTCTGTCGGTCGTGTAATGTTCTGTACCACTCCATCCAGGAGGTGCTATTTGCATATTAACCGGTGGTCATTGTCCACTGAGTAGTACAGAGAGGAAGGAAGTTGCAAATTACTGTAAGTGGAGAAAAGTACTAGAGTACTAGTTTGTTAGTGGAGTCAGTGAACATTTTTGAAGTCTGAATGTGTGTGTTCTGGGCCTCATGCTCCCCCTTACTGCCCCTGGCAATGGTATGGAGAGTGAGTTCACTGTGATTGTGTAGAAGACCATTTCCGTTGGCATGCCGTCTGCCTGAAGTATCAGATTGTTTTGCAGATAAAATACAGCGACCGTAATAACGCCAATTACAAAGAGCTCTTAGTATCTGCCACGTCCTCTTCTAAATACATTATGTATGCTGCTGCTGCTAAGTCGCTTCAGTCCTGTCCGACTCTGTGCGACCCCATAGACAGCAGCCCGCTAGGCTCCTCTGTCCCTGGGATTCTCCAGGCAAGAATACTGGAGTGGGTTGCCATTTCCTTCTCCAATGCATGAAAGTGAAAAGTGAAAGTGAAGTCGCTCAGTTGTGCCTGACTCTTAGCAACCCCATGGACTGGAGCCTACCAGGTTCCTCCGTCCATGGGATTTTCCAGGCAAGAGTACTGGAGTGGGATGCCATTGCCTTCTCTGACATTATGTATAGTCCCCAAATGAATCTTCCCAGCATCCCACTGAGGTTGATGCTACCATTATCCCCATTTTATGGATGGAGAAACTGAGATACAGTAAGGTTAAGTAATTTGCCCCAGGACTCACAGCTCAGAACTGATGGAATTGGAACACAGGCCCACGGATTCTGGCTCCCATGTACCTACTGCCTCTCACACTAGTCCCTGAAGCATCTGGTTCTCACCAACAGTAGTGCTAGCTCTCAGAATCGCTGGAAGAGCTGTGGTCATTCACAAATGTGGATGTTTAAAGTGATGGCTGATGTGGAGCTTAGAATAAATAAATATATATATATATGTTTATCGTCAGGTAATTTTCTGTCTTTCCCCATTTGGCCAGTTTATAAATTTGTGTATTTATTTGAGAAAATCTAATTTAAAGCATGAATGATTTTGTGTTTGAGTGCTAAAGGGGAGGTCAGTAATGTACAAAGGGCAGACAGTAAATATTTTCACTTTTTGGACTGTAAGGTATCTATTGTAACAACTCAACTCCGCTGTATGGCAGGAAAGCAGCTGTAAACAATATGCAGATGAAAGAGACAGAAACTGACATTGGCAGATTCACTAGGTCATTAGTAATTAAAACAGTTGTTTTTCTTCCTTTTTTTTTTTTCTTTCTTTTTAGTTGCAAGAAACACAGGATAAAAATGTACAGAGGCCGTGAGATGTGCTGGAAAAACACAGGATCACATCCTAAAGTATGATTTAAAGCAGCACAGAAAACAACTTAAATATAAAGCAGATAAACAGTATAATATGAGAATTAGATCAGTAATGATAATAAAAAACATCATTGTGAAGCTGGGTAACATTTCAGCTTTGAGCTGTTTTGAGATGCATAATTTTCCCCCATTATTTCCATATTTTGCACATTATCCACAAGTGAAAAGTGAAAGTGTTAGTCACTGAGTCGTGTCCGACTCTTTACAACTCCATGGATATAGCCCACCAGGCTCCTCTGTCCATGGAATTCTCCAGGCAAGAATCCTGGAGTGGCTTGCCATTTCCTTGTCCAAGGGATCTTCCTGACTCGGGGATTGAACCTGGGTCTCCTGCATTGTCGGCAGATTCTTTACCGTCTGACACCAGGGAAGCCAATTATCCACAAAACACAACTAGAAAAACAGTGCGGTTGCCAGATCATTTACTTTTCAAAATTCTAACAACCTATGTAATGGAACCTGCAGATGTTTGTTCAGAAACACTGTGGTATTTTAAAAATACCTTTTAAAAGTCCCTGTGAAGGACTGCCGTGACAGTCCACTGGTTAAAACCATGCCTTCCAATGCAGAGGGTTTGATCCCTGGTTGGGGAGCTAAGATCCCATGTGCCTCCCAGCCAAAAAACCAAAACATAAAACAGAAGCAATATGGCAGTAAATCCATAAAGACTTTAAAAATGGTCCACATTCAAAAAAATCTTTAAACAAAAAACCCTATGTGTGAGAATCATTGTTTTAAAATCTGCATTTTAGGCTTGAAATTGAAAATACCGAGTTACAAACTACAGTCAAAAAGCAAGCGGGCAGAATCAAACAGCTTCAGGAAAACCTGTTAAGCATAAGATCGGTAAGTCAACCTCTTAATTTCTGTCATACTGAGGAAGAGTTTTAACTTTTTAATAGTAATATATAAGAATATTTTGGACAATGTGAAAAGTCTCATTGATTAAAAAGTTTATGGTATTTTTACTGATACTGCTTGTTACTAATAGCCTAATTACTCTTTAGAGAAGAAATGGACTGAATTCATAAAATTAATGATTTTTGTAGTAAGATTTTAATTTAAAAGATTGTGACAATCCAGTCCAAAAGCAATATTTTATATAGAAAATATTTTGTGTGTTCATTCCTCTGTCAATGAAATCAGGGTTTTTCCACTTTCTGGCTGTTATTAATAATGCTGCCTTGAACATTGGTACACAAACATCTGTTAGAATCTAGAAATTTGAGTAATGATTTGATTGAGAATTCTGAGTATCTCTTGTAATCCTAACCCTTCTGTGAGATTTTTGAGAATGAATCATTTTTAATATTGTAGCTTATTCTCTTCACCAGGAATGAATACTACGTCTGTATAGACAGTGTTTCTGAAAGAATGCTTTTTCCTTTGTTGGATTTTTTTTTTTTTAAAGAGCTGGGGTATGCATGGGGATTTTTCAAAGATTGCTTTAGTAAGATGATATTTATCCTGGAATATCTTGAACCACTGATGAAAATTATTTTAGAGCATCTTTAGAAAGTAAAATGTAAATATAGCCACACTTTAAAAAAATTTCACTAGCATTTAGTATTTTATGTGTCAGTTCAGTTGCTCAGTCGTGTCCGACTCTGTGACCCCATGGACTGCAGCACACCAGGCTTCTCTGTCCATCACCAACTCCCAGAGCTTGCTCAAACTCATGTACATCGAGTTGGTGATGCCATCCAACCATTTAATCTGTCGTCCCCTTCTCTTCCTGCCTTCAATCACGCCCAGCATCAGGGTCTTTGGCAATGTCTCAATTCTTCACATTGGAGCTACAGCTTCAGCATCAGTCCTTCCAATGAATATTTAGGACTGATTTCCTTTACGATTGACTGGTTTGATCTCCTTGCAGTCCAAGGGCCTCTCAAGAGTCTTCTCCAACACCACAATTCAAAAGAATGAATGCTTTGGTGCTCAGCTTTCTTGATGGTCCAAATTTCACATGCATCCATGACTACTGGAAAAACCATAGCTTTGACTAGACAGACCTTTGTCGGCAAAGTAATGTTTCTGCTTTTTAACATGCTGTCTAGGTTGATCATAGCTTTTCTCCCAAGGAGTGAGGGTCTTTTAGTTTCATGACTGCAGTCACCATCTGCAGTGATTTTGGGCCCAAGAAAATAAAATCTGTCACTGTTTTCATTGTTTCCCCATCTATATGCCATGAAGTGATGGGACTGGATGCCATGATCTTCGTTTTTTGAATGCGGAGTTTTAAGCCAGATTTTTCACTTTCCTCTTTGCCTTTCTTCAAAAAGCCTTTTAGTTCCTCTTTGCTGTCTGCCATAAGGGTGGTGTCATCTGCATATCTGAGGTTATTTATATTACTCCCAGATATCTTGATTCCAGCTTGTACTTCCTCCAGCCTGGCATTTTGCATGATGTACTCTGCATAGAAGTTAAATAAGCAGGTGACAATATACAGCCTTGATGCATCTTTTCCCAATTTGGAACCAGTCCATTGTTCCATGTTTGATTCGAACTGTTGCTTCTTGAGCTACATACAGGTTTCTGAGGAAGCAGGTAAGGTGGTCTGGCATTCCCATCTCTTGAAGAATTTCCACAGTTTGTTATGATCTACACAGTCAAAGGCTTTGACATAGTCAATAAATCAGATGTTTTTCTGTAATTCTCTTGCTTTTTCTATGATTCAACAGACGGATGTTGGCAATTTGACCTCTAGTTCCTCTGCCTTTTCTAAATCCAACTTGTGCATCTGGAAGTTCTCATTTCACGTACTGTTGAAGCCTCACTGGAAGAATTTTGAGCATTACTTTACTAGCATGTGAGATGAGTGCAGTTGTGCAATTGGTTGAACATTCTTTGGCATTGCTTTTGAGATTGGAATGAAAACTGACCTTTTCCAGTCCTGTGTCCACGGCTGAATTTTCCACATTTGCTGGCGTATTGAGTGCACCACTTTCAAAGCATCATCTATAGGATTTGAAATAACTCAATTGGAATTCCATCACCTCCACTAGCTTTATTTGTAGTGACACTTCCTAAGGCCCACTTGACTTTGCAATCCAGGATGTCTGGCTCTAGGTAAGTGATCACACTGTTACGGTTATCTGAGTCATGGAGATCTTTTTTGTATAGTCCTTCTGTGTATTCTTGCCACCTCTTCTTAATATCTTCTGCTTCCGTTAGGTCCAACAATTTCTGTCCTTTAATGTGCCCATCTTTGCGTGAAATGTTCCCTTGGTATCTCAAATTCTCTTGAATAGATCTCTAGTCTTTCCCATTCTATTGTTTCTCTTTATTTCTTTGCCTTGATCACTGAGGAAGGCTTTCTTATCTCTCCTTGCTATTCTTTGGAACTCTGCATTCAGATGATTCTATCTTTTCTTTTCTCCTTTGCCTTTAGCTTCTCTTCTTTTCTTAGCTATGTGTAAGTCCTCCTCAGACAACCATTTTGCCTTTCTGCATTTCTTTTTCTTGGGGATGGTCTTGATCACTGCCTCCTGTACAATGTCACAAACCTCCATCCACAGTTCTTCAGGCACTGTCTATCAGATCTAATCCCTTGAATCTGTTTGTCACTTCCACTATATAATCATAAGGGATTTGATTAAGGTCATACCTGAGTGGTCTAGTGATTTTCTGTACTTTGTTCAATTTAAGTCTGAATTTGGCAATAAGGAGTTCATGATCTGAGCCAGTCAGCTCCTGGTCTTTTTTTTTTTTTTTTTTTGCTGATTGTACAGAGCTTATCCATCTTTGGCCGCAAAGGATATAATCAGTCAGACTTTGGTATTGACCACTTGGTGATGTCCATGTGTAGAGTCGTCTCTTGTGTTGTTGGAAGAGGGTGTTTTGGTATGACCAGTGCAGACTCTTGGAGGGCACAAACAAAGCCTTGTGTGCACCAGGAGCCAGGAGAAAGGAGCAGTGTCCCCAGAAGAGACTGAGCCAGACTTGCCTGGGAGTGTCCAGGTGTCTCCTGCAGAGGGGTGGGTCGACAGTGCCCTGCTGGGGGTCAGGGGCACTGAATACAGCAGTGCATGAACAAGTCCTTTTGAAAGAGGTGGCCATTACTGTCATTGCCCCTACCATAGTTTGACCTCAGGCCAAACAACAGGGAGAGAACACAGGCCCACTCATCAACAAAAACTTGGATGAAAGACTTACTGAGCATGGCCCTGCCCATCAGAATAAGACCCCACAGTCAGTCTCTCCCATCAGGAAGCTTCCATAGGCCTCTATCCTTATCCCTCAGAGGGCAGACAGAATGAAAACCACAATCACAGAAAACTAACCAAACTGACCACATGGATCACAACCTTGTCTAACTCAATGAAACGACGAGCCATGCCATGTCGGGCCACCCAAGGTGGAAGGGTCATTCTGGAGCACTCTGACACAACGTGGTCTGCTGGAGAAGGGAATGGCAAACCACTTGAGTATTATTGCCTTGAGTACCCCATGAACAGTATGAAAAGGCAAAAAAATAGGATACTGAAAGATGAACTCCCCAGGTTGATAGGTGCTCAATATGCTACTAGAGATCAGTGGAGAAATAACTCCAGAAAGAATGAAGAGATGGAGCCAAAACGAAAACAACGCCCAGTTTTGGATGTGACTGGTGATGGAAGTAGAGTCTGAAGCTGTAAAGAACAATACTGCATGGGAACCTGGAATGTGACGTCTATGAATCAGGGTAAATTGGAAGTGGTCAAACAGGAGATGGCAAGAGTGAACATTGACAATTTAGGAAAACTTCTCAAGCAGAGTTGGAAAAATATAAGAAACTCTACCTAGAAGAACTAAAAGTTAGAAAGTCATTGGAAAATAAGCTAGACACGTAAGTCAAAACACACAATCACAAAATAAATTTAGTTCATTAATTTGTTTCTAAAGCCTAATTTTTATAGAGCCAGGTTCCTGAGATGAGTAGGAAGTGAAAGCTAACTAGATAGTCACTGCTAAAGGCACCCGAAGTCAAACTAGTAATACTATATCCTTGTAAGTTTTCCTACACTATATAAAATCATGGTTGTGAAATCGGGGGAAATGAACATGGGGGTGACTGGCAGGGTAATTCACAAAGTGCCTAAAAATAACATGGCGACCTGACTCAGGGCGGGTGTGGAAGATGCAAAGGGCAGATCGCAGCACCTCCAGTGCCTAGTCCAGGTTTCCCTACTATCTGAAAGCGGAGCATTCCTAGGAAGCCTTTCATAAACCAAAACATCATAAACCAAAGAAGCAGGGACCCGAGGACACGTTCTGCTTGTAGATGCATAAAATGAATATGCACAAGTAAAGCACAGGTGCTCCCACACAAGGTTCGGGGGTGTGGCGACTTGACGCTGAGAGGTGGGGTGTCCCTCCCGGGGAAGGAGCTCGGTGGGGCCGGTCTCCCTGCTTGTGGAACACGATGCCTCTCACTGATGCACTGAACATCGTTTCAGCTTTTTTCCTTTTTAAATGAAACCAAAAATCCTCTTCAGATTTTTTTTTTATTATTATGAAAAACAGGTGCCTATGTAGGCCCTTCGTAGAAGTGAAGTAACATAAAATGAACTTTAGAAAAGCAGGGGATGCTTGAAATTGTTCCTGGAGCTGTTTTAGCCCTTTTCAGTCTCACCCAATGACTTTCTCATCCTACCCTCGAGATTGTGGCTCTAGGTGATTCCTCAGAGCCAAATGCTTAATTTTTCTGAGGTCACGAGTGAAACATTTATACTAGGGTGGTGAAAGCAAATACTTGAACGTGGCTTTGAGGGATGGGGTGTTTCTTCATCCCTGAACTCTTCCCTGGAGGCAGGTGTGTCCCAGAGGGCAGCAGATATCATTGTGAGGCCACATCCCTTTCTCTCTGACGCCCTTTCTCTCCTCTCCCAACTGTGACTTGTTAGTTGAGGAGCCCCAGACACATGTGTACTTCTTTAGAACATGTTTACAACTACCATTGTTTACAGGAGGTCTGCTCTGTGCTTTCAGTGCTCAAACAGTTTAGTGGGACATTCCATTTACTATATGGCAACTTAAAAAATGCAAATCATTTAGGGAATTGTGCTGTAAAGAGCAATATTGCATAGGAACCTGGAATGTTAGGTCCATGAATCAAGGCAAATTGGAAGTGGTCAAACAGGAGATGGCAAGAGTGAACATCGACATTCTAGGAATCATCGAACTGAAATGGACTGGAATGGGTGAATTTAACTCAGATGACCACTATATCCACTACTGTGGGCAGGAATCCCTTAGAAGAAATGGAGTAGCCATCATGGTCAACTAAAGAGTCCGTAATGCAGTACTTGGATGCAATCTCAAAAACAACAGAATGATCTCTGTTCGTTTCCAAGGCAAACCATTCAATATCACAGTAATCCAAATCTATGCCCCAACAAGTAATGCTGAAGAAGCTGAACGGTTCTATGAAGACCTACAAGACCTTTTAGAACTAACACCCAAAAAAGATGTCCTTTTCATTATAGGGGACTGGAATGCAAAAGAAGGAAGTTAAGAAACACCTGGAGTAACAGGCAAATTTGGCCTTGGAATACGGAAGGAAGCAGGGCAAAGACTAATAAGAGTTTTGCCAAGAGAATGCACTGGTCATAACACCCTCTTCCAACAACACAAGAGAAGACTCTACACATGGACATCACCAGATGGTCAACACCGAAATCAGATTGATTATATTCTTTGCAGCCAAAGATGGAAAAGCTCTGTACAGTCAGCAAAAACAAGACCGGGAGCTGACTGTAGCTCAGACCATAAACTCCTTATTGCCAAATTCAGACTTAAATTGAAGAAAGTAGGGAAAACCACTAGACCATTCAGGTATGACCTAAATCAAATCCTTTATCATTATACAGTGGAAGTGAGAAATAGATTTAAGGGATTAGATCTGATGGACAGAATGCCTGATGAACTATGGACGGAGGTTCGTGACACTGTACAGGAGACAGGGATCAAGACCATCCCCATGGAAAAGAATTGCAAAAAAGCAAAATGGCTGCCTGGGGAGGCCTTACAAATAGCTGTGAAAAGAGAAGCGAAAAGCAAAGGAGAAAAGGAAAGATATAAGCATCTGAATGCAGAGTTCCAAAGAATAGCAAGAAGAGATAAGAAAGCCTTCCTCAGCGATCAATGCAAAGAAATAGAGGAAAACAACAGAATGGGAACGACTAGAGATCTCTTCAAGAAAATCAGAGATACCAAGGGAACATTTCATGCAAAGATAGTCACAACAAAGGACAGACACGTATGGACCTAACAGAAGCAGAAGATATTAAGAAGAGGTGGCAAGAATACACAGAAGAACTGTACAAAAAAGATCTTCACGACCAAGATAATCACGATAGTGTGATCACTCACCTAGAGCCAGACATCCTGGAATGTGAAGTCAAGTGGGCCTTAGAAAGCATCACTACGAACAAAGCTAGTGGAGGTGATGGAATTCCAATTGAGCTATTTCAAATCCTGAAAGATGATGCTGTGAAAGTGCTGCAGTCAATATACCAGCAAATTTGGAAAACTCAGTAGTGGCCACAGGACTGAAAAGATCAGTTTTCATTCCAATCCCAAAGAAAGGCAATGCAAAGAATGCTCAAACTACCACACAATTGCACTCATCTCGCACGCTAGTAAAGTAATGCTCAAAATTCTCCAAGCCAGGCTTCAGCAATATGTGAACCGTGAACTTCCAGATGTTCAAGCTGGTTTTAGAAAAGGCAGAGGAACCAGAGGTCAAATTGCCAACATATGCTGGATCATGGAAAAAGGAAGAGAGTTCCAAAAAACTATCTGCTTTATTGACTATGCCAAAGCCTTTGACTGTGTGGATCACAATAAACTGTGGAAAATTCTGAAAGGATTTAGAATAGGATGGGAATACCAGACCACCTGACCTGCCTCTTGAGAAACCTGTATGCAGGTCAGGAAGCAACAGTTAGAACTGGACATGGAACAATAGACTGGTTCCAAATAGGAAAAGGAGTACGTCAAGGCTGTATATTGTTGAGATAGAGACAAAAGTGAGCTTCATTTAAAATTTTTTCATGTTTGCTTGAACTACAAATTTAGAAACATTCTACAATTGCTCAGAAAAATATTTTTTGTAAATCTCCTTGCTTCTCATGAGGAGGGTAGGAGTATAAGTCCTCCCCTTGAAACTTCAGGCTAAGGAAATGAAGTTCATCTGTAATTTCTGACCAGATTTATAGTTGAGATTACACTCATACTTTTTGTATATAGCAATTAACGATGAGAGCTCGGATAGAAGTAGGCTAAATAGTAAAGAGAGATCTTATTTGTGTTTTAAATTTTGTCCTAAATAACTCAAAATGTGGATAATTCATTGTGCTGACTCATTTTAATAAACCAGGTTTTATCAGGAGGAAATGAACATCCTTTTAAAACTCATCTCTTCAGTTTTGGCCTGCTTGATTCAACTAAAGATTTTCAAGTTTCCTGTCCTGTGTTTAAAAAATATCTATGCTTTAAAAATTAACTATATCGACTGCTACAAATAGGAGTTTGATATTTATTTTTGTTCACACATTTAAGACATATAATTTAAAACATTTATTAAATGCCACAAGCATTACTGAACTATGTTAACAAGGTTTTACATATTCATTTTCTCTATGTTATAGTTAAAAATCTATATGTGTTTTCTTAATCTGAGGAAGTAGCTGGCATAGGACCCTAGACTCTTTTGTAGAATTGTAACTTTGACTACATCAATGACTCTCGTACCTTAAAAACAATCTTTCTTTTAAAAAAAACCTTCTGCACAGAACCATATTATATAAAAGAGACAAGTATAGAGTCATTTAGCTAAAGGAGTGGCCAGAGACCGTGCAGCTGTGACTTCTCTGTTCCTCAACCCTTCAGTGACCCCCATGGGACCTTCCCCTTCTATGGGACATAGTTCAGAAACTAACACTGTGAGAGAATCCTTCTCGCTAAACACCTTTAGAATTAAAACTTGCCGGTACATTGTTTTCTTGTGTATGATTTTCTCACCTTTCTATGTCTCGCTAAATGGAAAAGTTTAAAGAAAACTGCAGATGTGTTCTTCTTATTAATATTTGACTTCAAACTACTTCATTTGAACATGATCCTCACCTAGAAATCAAAATAAAGGTCTTCGAAGTACATATTTAGGGCAGGAGCTGTTAAGGGAGAAGATGGTGATCTTGTGCATCATTACCAGGATTATGGGTCATTCCCTAATTCTCTGAAATTATGTGTACTCAATAGACTGATATTTATTATACTTTTTATCAGATTAATCTAAATAGCATTCCATATATATGTTCTCTGTTATCTAAAAGCAGAATAAGTAGGAATTCATTTTCTTTTATTTATGTGATTATTTTTCTACCTAAGTAATCTTTAAGTTAGGTCTAGTCTCAAAGTATTATTTAAATGTCACATGTAGGAAATTATATGTCATTCCTATGATAATATCTCGTTTAACTTAAACATAATATTTGACTTATTTCAGATGCAGCAGGAGTTGGACAGGATATAACTAGAGAACTAGAAGAAGGTATGTTGCCAAAACGTATGAATTAAATTTAGACATCGATTTCTGAAATACATGGTAAACAGTCAGTGGCATCTCTTTCCATTGTTTGGATAACAGTTGCTATCTTAAATATTTTTTCTTACATATAGCTAATGAAAAATGTGAGAGCATGAGCAGTCATAGTGAAAAATTCCTTCTTCCTCATTTATTCACCATGTTCCATTGCTTGAAAAACAAGCCCAAAAGGTCTAGGTATTTCTTTTATTTCTGCTATTTCCTTCTTCTGCTGCCTCCATCCCTGTGGAACTATCCGCCTACACCCTGACACTATTCTCAGAATACGTGGAGTTCATCAGCGTCTCAAGTGTCTGATAGTGGTTACGGTTAGGAACCCAGGCTGAAGCAGTCATGTTTGTGTAGCTGTCACTTGGTGGTGACTTTAAAACTCCTCTGTCGTTGACTTTGTCACCAGTTTATCTTTCACGCTCAGGAAAAGCTCCAAACACCCACATCAGTTTGGGTCCTGCCAAAGTAGTTGCCCTTATCTCTCTACCACCCTCCTCTGCCCCTCAACTCTGCATCTAACCAGCCAGACTGTGTAGGATCCCACAGGTGTGCTTCCTCACCTCCGGTCTTTGTACATGTTTCTCCCCTCTACCTCTTGTACTTTCTCCTGTCCTTCAGATAGCTACTTACATATCACCTCCATCAAAAAGCTGGCAGTACTGACACAAGGCTGGCTGTCCCTTTTGAGTGCTCCTTGTGCCATCTTTTATATCTGTCTTAGTATTTATGACTCTGTGTGGAAATCGGCTGTTCATGTATTTTTCCAGTTTAGGGCATATCATTTTTCAGGGTGGACTGGGTCACCTTCATCTTGTAATTCCAGTGCTTGTCACAGCACCTCTGCACGTAGTTATCGAGTAAATGAATGAAGAATGAGAAAACCAGAAGCCCTGATACTCAGCCACACGTGCGACCATGAGCGGATTATATAACTGTAATCTTGTTTTTTGTGTTGTGTCATCTATAGATATATTTCATTCTTCGGAACACTTGGAAAGGTCTCAATTTTGTTTTGTTATTTTCTTAACTAACACTTAGTTAACTCAGGTATTTTAGGTAAAGAATATAATTCTTTCCTTTTCCTTCCAGTTGATGCTGAATTTGCATCTAATTCCTTTAGAGTGTCTCCTTGAGGATCTACAGATGGGTCAAATGTATATGAGGACCTACTATGGAAAACATCACAAGAATATGTACAGACTTTGAAGAAAAAAGATATGATTTGAATGATGAGTAGTAAAAGTTTCCCTACAGGACTGTTTACATGAAGTTTTCATTGTTTCCCATTAAACCTGATGAGAAATTCTTTATTAAAGGAAAATATTTTCATATTATGTGTGTATGATAACAATGTATATGGTATTTTTTTTTTTTGTATATGGTATTTTAAGTGATGTTTCTCTGCATCTAACTTAGCAGACTTAAAAGCCAGCACTGTTGAGTTTTCCATATTCAAAGTGATACTGTTAGTCACTCAGCCATGTCGACTCTTTGTGATCCCATGGACGAGCCCGCCAGGCTCCTCTGTCCATGGAATTCTCCAGGCAAGAATACTGGAGCAGGGAGCCATTCCCTTCTCCAGGGGATCTTCCAGTCCCAGGGATCAAACCCAGGTCACCTGAATTGCAGGTGGATTCTTTACCATTTGAGCGGCCCTTTATGAACTCAAACCCTAGTATCAGCTGTTTAAACAGCACCCAAACAACCAGACTTGTCATTAATATTTAGTGGTGTTGATTGATAGCTTTTTGTATTTTCTAGTTTTTATCACTATATATAGATCTAAAGATTTAGATACTTATGGCTACCATCAATGTTATGGCTACCATCAATGTTTTGATGTACTACAACTTAACAGTGGCATAAAACTTACTATATGTAACTGTAAACATGGATTCATAGGTCTTCCTCATGAAGAAATAAGTTTTGCCTGAGTTTTTGCCTTTGCAATGAATTAACTTTTTTAAAAAATTTATTTTTAATTAGAGGATAATTACTTTACAATATTGTGATGGTTTCTGCCATACATTGACTTGAATCGGCCATAGGTATGCATATGTCCCCTCCCTCTTGAACCTCCCTGTCACCTTCCTCCCCATTCCACCCTTCTAGGTTGTCACAAAGCACCAACTTTGGGTTCCCTGCATCATACAGCAAATTCCAAAAAGACACATGTACCCCAGTGTTCACTGCAGCACTATTTACAATAGCTAGGACATGGAAGTAACCTAGATGTCCATCAACAGATGAATGGATAAAGAAGCTGTATATTATTCAGCTATAAAAAGAAATGCATTTGAATTGGTTTTAATTGACTTCTGATTTACTTTTGGAAACCGTGTTAAAATGAGAGAAAAGTTCCAAGCGCCAGACATTTTCGCAAAACTCCCCTATCTCCCATATATCCTCCTAAGGTACCATTTATATTTCCTAAATGTTTTTTGTTATAAGTGCCCCTCCTTCCCCAAGTCACCTGTTTTTCAGAAGATGCCTTTATCTCCTACTCCCTGGCATTTACTAAGTAGTATATCAACTCCCGGTTGTAGTCACCCCCTCAAGTCACATTTCTTTGTGAACCTCTTCACGTGGTTGTTATTGTTCTGTCGCTCAGTCACGTCCATCTCTTTGCGACCCCATGGACTGCAACATGCCAGGCTTCCCTGTCCTTCACCATCTCCGGAGTTTGCTCAAACTCAATGTCCATTTAGTCGAAGATGCCATCTAACTAGCTCATCCTCTGTCACCCCCTTCTCCTCCGGCCACAATCTTTCACAGCATCAGGGCCTTTTCCAGTAAGTCAGCTCTTCCCATCAAGTGGCCAAAGTATTGGAGCTTCAGCATCAGTCCTTCCAATGAATATTCAGGGTTGATCTCCTTTAGGATTGACTGGTTTGTTCTCCTTGCAGTCCAAGGGACTCTCAAGAGTCTTCTCCAGCACCACAGTTTGAAAGCATCAATTCTTCAGCACTCAGCCTTGTTTACGGTCCAACTCTCACATGTGTACATCATTCCTGGAAAGCTATTTAAATGTTTTTTTCTCATGGTTATCTGCTTTTGTCAATTTAATTGGCAGATTCCCAATAACTGAACCTAAGAGGGTGGAGGAAGTATTTTCCTCACCAACAGTTCCAAGAGCTGACATGTTAGTAATGCTCACTTAATCCTTCATCCCCTTGTCTTTCTGTCCTCTCAGTGATCTGACTCGGCAGAACTCCAGTTTCATATGAGACTGATGATCCTTCTCCCCCATCACCCTCTCCAAGGGTCTCAGTGCTGCACTGCCCAGTGATCCTGCTACTTTTATTAATTTGTATCTTCTGATAAGGATTTCAGATCTCTTCTCTACGAACTTCTCACCATGCTTCTCCCCTCTCACTTGTACCAGACAATCTGAGGTCCCACAACAAACTTCTTGAAAGGTTCACCCGTATCCCTAGCAGTTCTAGACTGTCTTCCCTTTCTTTCCTCAAAACTACTCCCAAGTCACTGATGACTACCACATCGCTGAATCAAAGCCACACCTTTCCTGCCCTTGTCTATCTGAATTCCTCCTCTTGGCGTTCACTCTAACTGACCTTTTGGAGACACTCCCTCCTTTTGGCTAGGCTTTCAGTATTCATTCCTTTTATCCTGAAGGCACGGACAGGTCATTGTGATCAGAGACACAGTTCTTATTAAGTATCTCACAGTAAACATACAGGTGTTGCCCCCTCGCCCAGGACTGCCCCTGGGGCCGTGTGTTGAGAGCAGGTCAGTTGTTCCACAACAGCAGATGCAGAACGGAAGAAAACCTTGTCCCTGCTGCTGAGAAGGGCCTTCTCCTCTCCTGGGAAGGATGTCCTCCTTACTCTGGCCTTTGGTACGTAAGTAAAGGATCACCCACCCCAAAAAGGGTCCTTCTGCCCAGCGTTTCTCCGCCAATGGAATGAGTTGAGAAGCAAAGGAACTGAGAAGTGGGAGCACCCATTGTGCAGTCCACACTCTCCAACAGGCCATGGGCGGGGCTGTTCCGTAGGGCTTTCATCAGCGGGGGAGTGGGTGGAGTTGGTGGGGTTCTGGGGAGCAGAGACAGGCGCAGCTGCTCCCAGTAATGGGGCTCACAAGGCTCATTGCCATCTTGCATTAAGGTGGGTGCAGCGTCTCCGCACACGGCACCCCCAGCCCAAGCAAGAACATCGGCCAAGCTGGTTCACACCAGGAACTGGGGTTTGAAGAGCCGGAAGCAAGGCCTCTGCAGGAAACACCCAGCAAGCAAGAGAAACCAGACTACGCACAAGGGAAAGGAGGTTAGTATTTTTATTCCTAATATTGTTTGTTTGTTTGTTTAACCTGGTAACTGTTTATGGGCTTTGCTGATAACAAAATCTCTCCAGGAGCCTGACCTGGAGTCTCCAAGGTTCTGGGCCTCATCCCTTTTTGAAATATAGATTTTTAGGAGATGGAGCACCTTTGGGGGACCTACTCTGGGTTGTAGGTCTCTCCTGCTCCTTGGGGAGATGAGACTATGAATTCTTTCAGATCAGAGCTATTAATTAGATGAACGGTTGCAGATGTCTGCGCTGAAGAGTCTCAGAAGATCTGGGCTTTTTACAAAACCACTGAGAAATCCCAGGGAAGTTTATTTCCCCACAATTTCCCTCCTTGTTCCTAGAAGAGTTTTAGGCTGCAATTCAGCCACTGTAACCAGTCCAAGGAAACTTGAAGTTGATGGGCACCAAATCCTTTTGGCTTGTCTTGGGCAACATTTAATCAGCAAGACCCTTACTGAGCAAAAGAAATTGGTCTCAGCCAAAGTCCCCCAAGTCTTAGATTCAGGAATCTAAGCCAAGTCCCCCAAAATTTTAGGGACTATTTTGGGAAGCAAGGTGGCTTCCTCCTTGTGTTTCCGTATTAACCTTTTCTACCTGATCCAGGGCATTGTAGGGAAGCAAAATTTGTCACTCCCAAATGTGTCTCTTTGGCAAGAGAATGATTTTAGGCAGAATATTTTTAAGAAACAAAAGACTCAAAGCCTTTCTTTTGACCGCCTCCTTAAATGTTGAATAGTTTAGATAAAGGGGCTGGCCCAGGAAGACAGCTACTATGAGAGATACTGAGAAAAAATGTGGGCCAGGTGTGGTCAGGGGAACTCCAAATATTTACAGAGAGTTCCAAACACTTGCTTTTCCATCTCCATGTGAATCACCTTCCTCCACATTCTAGTCCCAAACCAGTACCCACAGCATCCTCCTCTGTCTCTAGCTGAAGATGGCATTTAAGGTGAGGGTTTCAACCATTCTGGTGAGTTACTCACATTTTCTGGTTCTCACCCATGTATACAGAAGTATACATGTTGTTAACCTTTTGTTTGCTTTTCTCCTGTTAATCTGTCTCATGTTAAGTCGCTTCTTAACCAGCCAGATGAACCTAGAAGGATAGTTTTTGTCCTCCCCCACAGGACACACCTGAGTACAGGGAGCTATGCTCATTTACAACTGGCAGAGACCTGCCTCGTCTGCAAGGAAGAGATCTCTGGTAAAACTGTTACGTATACAGCAGCACCAGCCAGTGAGCTGACGCTCACTTGAAGGCCTTAGACATAAGTAGCACCATCCTGTTACCAAGTCCTGTTGCTTCCTATAGGATGGGCCGATAAATCAAGAGATGAATTATTGGGGCAAGGAATAGCAACTTTGTTTGGAAGCTGGTAGATCAAGTTAATGGTGGACTCATGTCCCATAAGAACCATCTTCCTGAGTTAGAATTCAGGCTTGGTTTACACTAAAAGGAGAAAGAGTAAAGTCAAACCTTTCCTGGTTCCCATCAGCTTCTGAAGGGAATGTGTTAATCCCCTTCCTGCAGTCATTGACAGGTGGGCTTGGTCAGGTTGTTTCCTGGGAGGTAAATACAGGTGTTTAAGGTTAATCCTTATTATGCGGGAGGCAAGGCTCCCAGCGAAGAGCAACCATGTATCATATAAGCATAAAGGCAACATCCCTTTAGTGCTGAACTTGTAATAGAATACAAAAGGGTCTTCCCTGTTACAGTTGTTCACTTCAGCAGAAGTCAGGGACAGATTTCATACTGCCTTTGTGAAAGAAAAACCATGGAGTTGGTAACGTTCCCTAATTTGAACAAACTCCATGAGATAGTGAAGGATAGGAAAGCCTGGCGTGCTGCAGTCCATTGGGTCACAGAGTTGAACATGACTTAGCCACTCAACAACAATAATGCTCCCTAAAGAGCTCTCTGAAACAGAGCCAGGAGGCCATTAACGAGTGTGACACAGGCATGTCTCAGCCTGGATGGAATCTGACCTTCCGATCATTTGTTGTCCTAATGAAGTCCTCCAGAATATCTGCCAAAAACTCAAGCTACTTCTTGGACCACCCCTCCCCTAAATAACTTGTGATTCTGTAAGGACAAATATTTCCTGGCTTGTATCAGAGTCGCTCACAGTTCTCATCAGGCAATTTTTGACAACCTGTGGCCTTTTGTCTTCATAAACCCCTGACTCCTTTTTGGAACACTCTTTCAGTTTAACCTGAATCTCTGTTTCCCAAATTGCAATTTTTCCCTTCCAGTTTTATTGAGATGTAATTAACATGCAGCAGTGTATAAGTTTAAGGTGTAGAGCATAATGATTTGACTTACAAGATGACTACCACAATGTATTTTACTATAATAATAAACATAACTATATTCCTGCTGCCTGGATATAGTGAAACATAACTAGAACCACACTGCTAGAATACAGTAGAATTTTTAAGGTTCTCCAGAGGGGGAATAAAGACAGTAGGGGATTCGCTATTTATCTATCCGTCTGTCAGGAGACCTGAAATCTGTAGAGTGAGCCAGCAGACTGGAGATTCAGGGAAGAGTTGATGTTGCAGTCTTGAACCTGAATCCCCAGAACAATAGTCTGGAAACTCAGCCAGGGTTTCTATGCTTCAGACTTGAACTCTTCCACTTTTCGGTTGCTGTTCAGTCACTAAGTTGTGTTCCACTCTTTGCGACCCCATGGACTGCAGTCTTCAGGGCTCCTCTGTCCTCCACTGTCTTTTGGAGTTAGCTCCAATTCATGTCCACTGAGTCGGTGACGCCATCCAAGCATCTTGTCCTGTGCTGCCCCTTTCTCCTCCCGCCTTCAGTCCTTCCCAGCATTAGGGTCTTTTCCGAGCAATCGCTCTTTGCATCAGGTGGCCCAAATATTGGAGCTTCAGTTTCAGTATCAGTCCTTCCAATGAATATTCAGGGTTGATTTCCTTTTGGATTGACTGGTTTGATCTCCTTGCAGTCCAAAGGACTCTCAAGAGTCTTCTCTAGCACAATTTGAAAACATCCTTCCACTGTGAGGAACCTCAATATTTGGGCTTGCAGTCTTCAGCTGATTGGATGAGGCCCATGGACATTATGGGGGGAAATCAGTTTTATTCAAAGTTACTGCTTTAAATACTAATCACATCTAAAATATACCTTCACAAAAACATCTAAACTGACTTTGCAAAAAATGAATGCATTTCTTGGTAAACTAGAAAAAGAAAAATATGTGGCTTAGGTTTCCTAAGGACAAAAATAATTTTTTTAAAAAACGTATATTATTGGAGCATAGCCAACGAACAATGTGGTGAGTTTCAGGTGCACAGCAGAGTGACTCAGCCACACATATACATGCATTCATTCTCCCCCAAATTCAGGGAAGGGTTCTTAAAGGCACCGTTAGGGGTGAGGGTGTGAGATGCCTGATAGCTGGTGTACATCCTTCTGGATTGGTTGGTGGTGAGCTAAGTGGGTGGTTTTAGGAGTCAGTATCATCAACCATCAGGTTTCAACTGGTCTGGGGTCTACATAGGTATAGTCAGCATGCGGTTAACTTCTTCCACCTGGTGGGGGTTTCAGTATCTGCAGAACTCCAGGATATGGCTCAGAATGTTATCTACAGCCCTTGAGGAGGAGCTGACTTTGATGTTTTAACTATTGTTATTTTGTCTTGGACCGTTTTCATTTCAGCATTTTCGCACTTCTCTGATTACATTTGCTCTTTGGGACTTGGGCAAAGCCTCAGAGGCTAAAGCTTTTCTACCAACAAGAGGCAGGTGCCATGGGGAGGTCTTCACAGTGTTCTGCTCCATGTCCATTAGTTTTTTTTTTAGTGTGTCCTCCTTTATTTTAAATAGATTCAAGAGGTGGGGGGAATGTTCCTAGTTAGGAGGTTTTCATTCGTTACCCACCTAGTCTGAAAAGTCTAGAAAAATCTATCTTCTTAAAATACTCTGTGTATCATATTCCCCCACCTCAGCTATTGAGTGAGTATCATGTCCTTCAGAAGCTGCACACCAAACCAACCACGTCCAGAGTCTAGTCTCTGTGCTGGATGCTAGAAATTCGAAAACCAACAAAATGTGGCTTCTTCTCTCTCGTGGGTTGTTACTGGTTGTCATTGGGCCCCTCAATGCTCATGACCCACTGGACTGAATAAAGGTACTTCAGGAAACTGCAAATTTAATGGAAGGAAGTCATAGGAATGACCCCTTAGAATCTGAGATACTTATTAGGAGTTGGAGAGATTTGTTCTAAAGAGATATAAAGCCTTGTTCCAGCAGGAAGCAATTTTTTGAAAAATTTCACTGAAGTATATTTGACTCACAGTGTTGTGTTAGTTTCAGGTGTCCAGCAAAGTGAATCCGTTCTATATACATACATATCTCCATTCTTTTCAGCTTCTTTTCCCATAGAGGTTATTATATAAAACTGAGTAGAGCTCCCTGTGATATACAACAGGTCCTCGTTGGTTATCTGTTTTATGTGTTATTGTTGTCGTTCAGGGGGTCAGTCTTCTCCAAGTCTTTGTGACCCCATGGACTGCAGCACACCAGGCTTCCCTGTCCTTCACCATCTCCCAGAGCTTGCTCAAACCCATGTCCATTGAGTTGATGATGCCATCCAACCATCTAGTCCTCTGTCATCCCCTTCTCCTCCTGCCTTCAGTCTTTCCCAGCATCAGGGTCTTTTCTATTAAGTTGGCTCTTTGCATTAGGTGGCCAAAATATTGGAGGTTCAGTTTCAGCATCAGTCCTTCCAGTGAATATTCAGGATTGATTTCCTTTAGGATTGACTGGTTAGATCTCCTTGCAGTCCAAGGGACTCTCAAGAGTCTTCACCAGCACCACGGCTCAAAAGCATCAGTTCTCTGGTGCTCAGCCTTCTTTATGGTCCAACTCTCACATCCATACATGACTACTGGAAAATCAGTTCAGTTCAGTCATTCAGTCGTGTCTGACTCTTTGTGACCCTATGGACTGCAGCAAGCCAGGCTTCCCTGTCCATCACTAACTCCTGGAGCTTGCTCAAACTCATGTCCATCGAGTTGGTGATGTCATCCAACCATCTCATTCTGAAGTCCCCTTCTCCTCCTCCCTTCAATCCTTCCCAGCATCAGGGTCTTTTCTAATGAGTCAGTTCTTCACATCAGGTGGCCAAAGTATTGGAGCTTCAGCTTCAGCATCAGTCCTTTCAGGACTGATTTTCAGTCCTAAATATTCAGGACTGATTTCCTTTAAGATTGACTGGTTTGATCTCCTTGCAGTCCAAGGGACTCTCAAGAGTCTTCTCTTTTGAACACCACAGTTCAAAAGCATCAATTCTTCAGCTCTCAGCTCTTCTTTATGGTCCAACTCTCACATCCATACATGACTACTGCAAAAACCATGCCTTTGACTAAACAGGACTGCTTTGGTATTAACTACCAACACTGTTTCATTTTTTTGTTTCTTTAATTTTTTATTTTTTATTGGGGTATAGCCGATTAACAATGTTGTGATAGTTTCAGGTGAACAGTAAAGAGACTCAGCTATAGATATAATACATGTATCCATTCTCCCCCTTGGAGAAGACTCTGGAGAATCTCTTGGACAGTCAGGAGATCAAACCAGTCAATCCTAAAGGAAATCACCCCTTAATATTCATTGGAAGGACTGACGATGAAGCTCCAATACTCTGGCCACCTGATGTGAAGAGCTGACTCATTGGAAAAGACCCTGATGCTGGGAAAGAATGAAAGCAGGAGGAGAAGGGGATGACAGAAAATGAGATGGTTGCATGGCATCACTGACTCAATGGACATGAGTTTAAGCAAGCTCCGGGAGATGGTCAAGAATAGGGAAGCCTGGCATGCTGCAGTCCATGGCGTCACACAGAGTTGGACACGAATGAGCAACTGAACAACAATTCTCCCCCAAACCCCTCTCTATCCAGGCTGCCACATAACATTGAGCAGACTTCCCTGTGCTATACAGTAGGTCCTTGTTGGGATAGCTAGTGAGTTTGAGACAGTCATGTACACACTGCTGTATTTAAAATGTTTTGCTTTTTTTAGTTTTGGTAATGTAGTAATGAGAGTGAACGAAAAATCAAAAAGGAGAAACCAAGATACATGAAGGCTGGAATCTTGAAGAAGTGCTTCACAGAGGGAACAAATCCAGGGTAGAAGGGACATGAGAAAGCCAGTAAGGTGAGAACGGGCAAAATGTCTTGCTGTAACGGCACTTCCTAAGCACAGAGTCAAATGAGACTTGGCCTTCTGATGGTTGTTTGGGGAGGCTGTTTCTTTATCCACAGAACTGTTTTTAAAAAGGTATTACGCCTCCACTATCTTTGGACCAGCAGAAGAAAATGTCTTGGGCTCAGTCACAGCCAAAGCCCAAACCTCAAAACGTAAGCAGGCGTATTCCCCCATGCCAGTGGGCAAGATGCACTTTACTTAGCTGTATCTTTCTGATGTTCTTCTTGTTTATGTAAGATCAGGAATCCCTTGTGGATTCATTCAGGAACTTTATCATGGTGTGAATCTTCAGGTGTTCAAATGTCTACAGAGGTGGACAGTCAGTACTGAAGATTGTGTGCATCTATTAATAACAGAATGCAATTGCTTTATATAATGGTTACAGGTGAGCATGGTGACTGTGGAGGTCATGTGATAAAACTACACAGAGGACCCCACACACCTGTGCTCATCTATGTACCTGTGAAATGGTAGTAAGGGCCCTGATAGTAGCAATGTCATAGCAGTGTCAGTTTCTTCTTGTGACTGTACTCTAGTTGTAAGACATTAACTTTGGGGCAATACAGGGAAAAGGTGCATGGGACTTCCCAGCTGTCTTTGCAAATTTCCGATAAGCTATAACTAGGAATTTCAAAACAGAAAATTAGAACAATGTCATCTGTGCAATAATCATTTAGCGAGATGTTTCCAGAAAAACATGACACCTGGGACCCTTGCTACAGGCAGTAAGTGAATGAGTGATAGTCGCTCAGTAGTGTCCAAATCTGAGACCCCATGGACTGTAGCCTGCCAGGCTCCTCTGTCCATGGAATTCTCCAGGCAAGAATACTGAAGTGGGTTGCCATTTCCTTCTCCAGGGGATCTGAACATGTTCATTACAGCTCTCTGCTCTATCATGGGAGGCAGTCTGAAACAGAAGGCTGGAGCAGTTAACCCCACAAGGACAGCAATGATGTTCTGTAGGGGAAGCCTGAGAGGCTATGGTGTGGAGGCTGACCAAGCGTGGGAATCTGCAATCGGCAGGAAAGGGTGGGGGTCTCTCTGCAGGGCCACCACTTACCAGTCGGCCTTCCAAGCAGTCGACGGCGGCCCCCGGGCCAGCAGGTACCGCACACAGTCCGGGTGTCCCATGGAGGCAGCCTCGTGCAGAGAGAGCCCGCTTGTAGTCCTGGTGGACGGCTTCGATGTCCAGGTCCCAGATAGGCCAAGATGTCCCAGAGGCTGTGGCACGTAGCGTGTGCAGGAGGGTATCTCCGGCAGGTCCCCGCGCAGCCCGTGCGCCCAGCCGCGTGCAGCTCCTCTCATCCAGCACCAACCAGCACAGCCGCCGCTGAACCCGGAGCGCGGTCATGGCCATGGACTCGGGTCCGGCGGGAACGCTTGGCGACCCTCCCCAGGGCTCACCCCGCGATCCTCTCCACCCTGCCTGTCAGGACCCTTCCCCAGACGCCCCGACCTTCCCCATACCCTCAGGTTCCCAGCTGACCACGCATTATACTTGAGGGCCTTTGTACTCTGTGTTTGCAGATTCCCTTTTCATCCTCGTGAGCCTCTCCGTGTGATGAAACCCGACTTCCACCACTCCACTGCCATGCGTTTCTTTTGTGTTCCTGGATCCTGCTCACCTTGTGAGGCTGATCTCTTCATAAAGCCTTTTTCATCATTCCTAACTGGTCACTTGTCTTCACTCCCATAGCATTTCATAAGTGCGTTTGTGTAGCACCTGTCATGCCTTATGTATAGTAACTTGTGTGTGTTTTGAGAGCTACCTTGTGGACAGGTGAAATCATTCATTTTTAAATCTGTAGTGTCTCAAGTAGCATGTGACCCCAGAG
>NW_020867938.1:0-6718 GCF_003369695.1 Bos indicus x Bos taurus | reverse complement strand
ATTCTCAGAGATCCTGAAGGAATCTGAGCTTAAGTGCCGGGTAAGTGTCCCCCTGCCCTGCCCGAGGGAACGTCAGGCACTGTCTGCTCAGGACTGGGTGGCCCCTCCCACCTCCTGGCCTCCACGTAGGGGGTGGCCCAGCCTGGGTCCACAGGAGCATCCCTACATGAGCCGGGCAGGCATAGCCTCTGACGTGGGCTTCCTTCTTCAGTTGAGGTCTTCTGAGCTTCGTGTTTTTGTTTTTTCAAATTTTTTTGGCTATGTTGCATGGCTTGTGGGATTGCAGTTTCCTGACCAGGGATGGAACCCACACCCTCGGCAGTGAAAGCCATGGAGTCCTCAATGCTGGACTGCCAGGGAATTTCCCGAGCCTCATGTTCTGCAAGGAGGCAGTTGGGACTTTTGCCTGCCCGGCACCTGTGCCCGGCCCCCACACAGGCTGCTCACCCCAGTCCAAGGCCCCTGTGTGTGTCCGGGCACCCGTGCAGGGCTTCATCTTATTTCCTGTGGTTGAGTGTATGCATTTCCTGGGCCAATACCTACATGTGAGCCCACTCAGCTGGCGTCGCCACCATGCAGAGCAGGGTGCAGGTGGTGAACAGTCCCTGCTGGAACAGATCACACTGTCCACTCCCTCAGATTGTCCAGGACTCCAGCAGATAAGCATGATTGTTTGGCATTAAGGGTCTAGTATTCACTTGCTTCTAATGGTTTCCCTCCTGATTTTAACGTAAGAACTGTCTCTCTGCACGTGATGCTTTGGTCACACCAGAGGATAAAGGTGAGCCCGTGCTCGTCTGCAGTGTGACGTGACCCCTGCCTCCTGCCTGCCACACCCCGAATCCCGGTGCCCCTGCAGTCCTGTGTATGGGTCACCTATGTAGCCCTTCTCAGAGACCGAGTGGTGTGTGGGTTTTGTGGTTAACTTTCTGGGAGGAACTCTCCTTCCTGCCGTGTTTTTCTCCCCCACTTTGAGCACCTGTGACTAACCAGCACTTAATACGTTGCTTTAGTGCACCTGAACTTTTTCATACAGGTGTAACCCTCTTTGTTTTTTCACATGACTGTCACCTAACTGTTGCTACTCATTTCACTTTTGATTCTTGAAATTTTGGCAAAAAAACTTTACATTTTGGTGCTACTTATTCAGAGATCTTCCCTCTTTTGGGGGGACATTTTTTGGCTGTTTCAAACTAGCATTGAGAACGTTAAAAATTTTTTTTTTTTTAATATTTCTAATACACGAAGTTGCAAATGTCTGGGCAGCCACCCCTCTGTGTGTGCTGACTCGGTGTGGCTTGGCCCCGCCTTCCTCTCCAGTGCTTTCTGAGCTGCTGTTGAAAACCCCACCCTCTCCTGCGGGGCCACACGTGGTGGCTGAGCCAGGAGAGAGCACGGCTGCAGGAGGCGCTCCAGTGGCTCAGGTCCGCCACCCCCAGCTTTGCGTGATCTCAGGTCCAAGGTTTGTTGCCCAGAACCCGGATTTGAAATTGAATTTGGGCAGATTGCTCAGAGTCACAAGTACTTGTTACCTGAGTGGTGAGCCCTGAAAGAGCAGGTTATTTTACACAGGGTCTGACTTTTCTTTCGGTTGCTTGCACTGTGCGCATGGCAATGAGAGAGCTTAGTTTCCCTCACCAGGGATCGAACCTGGTGCCCCTGTGGTGGACGCATGGAGTCTTCACCACTGGACTGCCAGGGACGTCCCAAGGAGTCCTGACTTTAAAAACACAGTCTCCCTCATCTGTCATCTCGTGGCTCCTGGGGAGGGTCGACGAAAGGCCTAAATGCCCCCAAATAATGGGAAAGGCCTTTAGTTTGGGTTAGTGGAGTTCTTGAAAGAACCGAGATTTGTGAGCAAAGGAGAGAACAGGTTTATTTGGAAAATTGGGAACATGATCTTCTGTGCTAGAGAAGAAGGGCCCACACGCCCATCCTCCGGGCCCCACCAGGGAGCTGGGGCTGGAGGCCTGAGGGGAGGCTAAAGGTGGGGAGGAGGTCTGTGAACTGGTGATGGAGTGTCAGGTGTGCAGCCTGGCCCTCCTCCCCGGGCCCCCTGGGCCCAGGCGGCAACCCACTCCATCTCAGGAGCCCAGGCTTCTAGAAGGGCTTTGCCAAGGAGCCTCCAGCACCACCCAGGAGATGACCGGGGTGACTGCAGGCAGGCCCAGCTGTGTGTTGTGGTTGCAGCTCTCTACCCAGTGTCTTTTGGTCCCGTGAGCCGCCCACACGGCACTCCCCGCAAGCTCATCGCGTCCTGCAGAGACAGAGTCTTTGTGAGCTGTTGTGTCCCTTGTCTGGGCAGAGGACACTGGCTCACCGCACACCGCAGGTGTGTCCAGCTGAGGAGCCAGCTCCTGCACGCAGGGTGACCATGCACGTTGCTTCACCGGAAAACAGATCACGTGGGATTTATGAATAAGCCAAGGAATAAATGTCAGTGCAACCTCCCAGCTTGAGAAGAAAATACTGGCATAGCCAGTAGCCCCAGGCTCTGTTCCCAGACCCCCTCCCTTCCCCCCGAGGCGCCTGGACTGGTTTATCACCTCTAGACCTTGCTGTAGGCCTCTGCCTCAGAAGGGGGGGGTCACCCATGATGTGGAGCTTAGTCGTTGGTGGGCTGACCTCTGAATTCCCTGCTCCATGAAGCAGAGGTGGTGCTGGGCCTCAACAAGTGGCAGAGCCTCAGGTGAACGTGTGGACCCACTGTTGCAATTGCGGCTGCGATCGGAGGCTGGTCTCTGGCCCAGTGGACCTGCGAGTCCACATCAGGCCCTGGCACACTCCGGGGCCTTTCGTGCAGGAGCAGCCCAGCGGCCACATGCCCTCTCTGCCGTCTGTCTCGGGCACTTCCTCTGGACTGGCACAGGAGCCGGGTGTTGTCCTCGTCCTCCCACCCAGCCCCCGGGCCCAGGGGTTGTGGTGGGCCACTCTCCCCGCTTCTCCTGACTCGCTGCATGCCTTGGCTTGTTGGCCCCACAGATAACATCAACAGTTCCAGTCTCAGTGGTGTCTGGATCATTGGACAGGGTTTCCCGGGCACCTGCCACCTGCTGTCACAGCTGAGGGAGCAGCCGGGAGTGAGACAGGTGTTTGCAGCTTTCGGCCCCAGGTGGGTGGGCGGACAAAACAAGGCTCCATTCTTCAGCATCTGTAACCCTTGTTACAGGTCTGTTCAGGTCTCATGTTTCCTCCTGGGTCTGTCTTGGTAGATTGTTTCAAGGCATTTGGACATGGCCGTTTTTTCAAATCTCCAGACCGGGGCGTTGTACTGAATGGTCCTCAGCTTGGATGCCAGGTTAGATGCCTTCCTTATGGGGCCATCTTCTTTACTCTGATGTGTAGTCTTTTCTGAAACTGTCTTTGGAGTACATTCCCCTCAGTTTTTTTTTAATCTGAAAATGTCTCAGCTTCTCTCCCATTTCTGAAGGCTGGTCTTCCTAGAAGCACAAACCTTGATGTGCAGTTGAAGGTTGCCTTCTGCCCTTGCCCTCTGACCTGGGCAGGCTGCTCTGTGTGAGCATCCATTTTCCATTGCTGCAGTGATGAGTTACCAGGAAGTCAGAGGCTTAAAGCATCATCACTTAGGATTTCACGGTGCTCGAGCCTGGAAGTCAGAAGTGCCTACGACTGGGCAGGAGTCTTGGTGTTGGCAGCTGCCTTCCTTTCTGGAAGCTCGGGAGGAAACCTGCAGGCCTCCCATTCTTTTTTTTTTTTTTATTTTTAAACTTTACATAATTGTATTAGTTTTGCCAAATATCAAAATGAATCCGCCACAGGTATACATGTGTTCCCCATTCTGAACCCTCCTCCCTCCTCCCTCCCCATACCATCCCTCTGGTCGTCCCAGTGCAACCAGCCCCAAGCATCCAGTATCATGCATCGAACCTGGACTGGCAGCCTCGTTTCTTACATGATATTTTACATGTTTCAATGTCATTCTCCCAAATCTTCCCACCCTCTCCCTCTCCCACAGAGTCCATAAGACTGTTCTATACATCAGTGTCTCTTTTGCTATCTCGTACACAGGGTTATTGTTACCATCTTTCTAAATTCCATATATATGCGTTAGTATACTGTATTGGTGTTTGTCCTTCTGGCTTACTTCACTCTGTATAATAGGCTCCAGTTTCATCCACCTCATTAGAACTGATTCAAATGTATTCTTTTTAATGGCTGAGTAATACTCCATTGTGTATATGTACCACAGCTTTCTTATCCATTCATCTGCTGATGGACATCTAGGTTGCTTCCATGTCCTGGCTATTATAAACAGTGCTGCAATGAACATTGGGGTACACGTGTCTCTTTCCCTTCTGGTTTCCTCAGTGTGTATGCCCAGCAGTGGGATTGCTGGATCATAAGGCAGTTCTATTTCCAGTTTTTTAAGGAATCTCCATACTGTTCTCCTTAGTGGCTGTACTAGTTTGCATTCCCACCAACAGTGTAAGAGGGTTCCCTTTTCTCCACACCCTCTCCAGCATTTATTATTTGTAGACTTTTGGATCGCAGCCATTCTGACTGGTGTGAAATGGTACCTCATAGTGGTTTTGATTTGCATTTCTCTGATAATGAGTGATGTTAAGCATCTTTTCATGTGTTTGTTAGCCATCTGTATGTCTTCTTTGGAGAAATGTCTGTTTAGTTCTTTGGCCCATTTTTTGATTGGGTCTTTTATTTTTCTGGAGTTGAGCTGTAGGAGTTGCTTGTATATTTTGAGATTAGTTGTTTGTCAGTTGCTTCATTTGCTATTATTTTCTCCCATTCTGAAGGCTGTCTTTTCACCTTGCTAATAGTTTCCTTTGATGTGCAGAAGCTTTTAAGGTTAATTAGGTCCCATTTGTTTATTTTTGCTTTTATTTCCAATATTCTGGGAGGTGGGTCATAGAGGATCCTGCTGTGAATGTAATGTCAGAGAGTGTTTTGCCCCTCTGTTGTCCTCTAGGAGTTTTATAGTTTCATGGTCTTACGTTTAGATCTTTAATCCATTTTGAGTTATTTTTTGTGTATGGTGTTAGAAAGTGTTCTAGTTTCATTCTTTTACAAGTGGTTTGACCAGATTTCCAGCACCACTTGTTAAAGAGATTGGTCTTTTAAATCCATTGTATATTCTTGCCTCCTTTGTCAAAGACAAGGTGTCCATATGTGCGTGGATTTATCTCTGGGCTTTCTATTTTGTTCCATTGATCTAATATTTCTGTCTTTGTGCCAGTACCATACTGTCTTGATGACTGTGGCTTTGTAGTAGAGCCTGAAGTCAGGTAGTTTGATTCCTCCAGTTCCATTCTTCTTTCTCAAGATCGCTTTGGCTATTCAAGGTTTTTTGTATTTCCATACAAATTGTGAAATTATTTGTTCTAGCTCTGTGAAGAATACTGTTGGAAGCTTGATAGGGATTGCATTGAATCTGTAATTTGCTTTGGGTAGTATACTCATTTTCACTATATTGATTCTTCCAATCCATGAACATGGTATATTTCTCCATGGCCTCCCATTCTTGATCCACACCTTCCTCCTCTGATGCCAGCAGTGACTAGTTGGTCCTCCTCAGTGCTCCATCCTGACTCCCAGTCTTCTGCCTGCTCTTCCACAGAGAAGGGCCCTAGTGGACAGTCTAGGACACTCTTTCCATCTAAGGGCAGTGAATTAGCAGCTTTAATTCTGTTTGTTACATTGATTCCCCTTTGCTATGAATAGCACATTGCAGTTTCTGGATGCAGATGTCTTTTAGAGGCTGTTATTCTGTCTCCACAGGAGGTGATCTGAATTGTGTCATCTGGTTGCTGTTAGCTTCTCCATCTTTTGTGGTTTTTCTTTGGTGTGTTTAGGTGTGTATTTCTTTCATTTTAACTTTTTATTGAAGTGTTATATGCACACACAAAAAAATACACACGTGTATACAGTTGGAAGAATTGATGAATTGGACACATCTGTGTCACCACACCCAGAACACGTCCCCAGGGTCACTATTCCAAGTCGGGATAGTGGTAACCCCTGGGGGGGGTGCTCTGGGGAACCCCATTTTTTGTTCTCGGTGCTGGTATTCCTAAGAATGGAATTGTTGAGTCATAGGGCAGAGGTGCCGTTTTCTTTTTACTTACCATACTTAGAAATATTATGCCTGCTGAGTATATAGATTTGTGTCCTATGAAAATCTTTCAGATATTCTTTGTAAAATATTGCCTCTCCCCTCCGTGGCCTTTTCAGTTGGATGTATGGTATTAGACCTTTTCACTTTTCCTGCTTTTCTTAACCTCTCTTTCATTTCTTCCATCTTCTTTTCTGTACATGGCATGTTCTGGGTACTTTTTCATATCTCTGTGTTCCAGGTCAGTGATTCGTTCTTCAGCTATATCTAATCTACCAGTGAGCTTTTCTTTTGACATTGATTTTTTTTTTCATTTTCTAACATTCTATTTGGTCCTGCCTGATCATTTCTGATAGCTTCTTGCTTGCTTGTCCACTTTTTATTTCCATCTTTTATTTAAGTAAACATTTAATAATATTTTCCCAAGTTTGTGTCTGATAATTCCAATATCTGGGATCTAATTCTGTTGTTTTGGCTTCTTCTGACTCTCATCAGTGGTCCTTTCCCACATACGTTGTGGTGACCTTTGATTGTGAGCTCATGTTCACACGATGTTTATCTCTGGGACTCTTGAGAGCTGTAGTAGAGGGTTCTCCCTGCAGAAAGGATGTGTTTTGCTTTTTCCAAGAA
>NW_020867937.1:30000-52436 GCF_003369695.1 Bos indicus x Bos taurus | reverse complement strand
TGAGAAATAAAAGTCGGACCAAGGAACTAGCCAAAAATGAGCTGAACCCACAAACTCACAACAAACCAGAGAAAGTCCTTGATAATTTTACTATTTTTAACTTCATTTTCTTTTCTTTTTTTTTTTTATTAAAAAAAATTTTAAGTCCTCTATTATTCCTTTAATTTTCACTTTTAACCTATTACTTTGCTAAAAAAAAAAAAAAGATCCTATTTTTTTTCTTCAGCAAACTTCACATATATATTTTTTATAATTTTTGACCTTTTTTTTTTTTTTTTGTCTTCTTTTCTTTAACATTGTATTTTGAAATTCCAAACTCTACTCTAGATTTTTTATTTTAGCTTTTGGTATTTGATATCAATTTTGACCTGTATTTTCTTTATAATTTTTGTGAAATTGTTTGTTCTGTTTTTTGTTTTTTCTATCTTTCTTTTTCTTCTTCTTTTTTTAAACATGTATTTTTGAAATTCCAAACTCTACTCTAGATTTTTAAACTTTTGCTTTTTGGTAGTTATCAATTGTACCTATATTTCTTTATAATTTTCGGACCTTGTTGTTTTGTTGTTCGTTTTTTCTCTCTTTCTTTTCCTTCTTCTTTTCTAACATATATTTTTGAAATTCCAAACTCTACTCTAGATTTTTAATTTTTGCTTTTATGTATTTGTTACCAATTTTGTACCTTAAGAACCCAATCTTCAGTACCCATTTTTCACTAGGGAGCGAGATTACTGGCTTGACTGCTCTCTCTCCCTTTGGACTCTCCTTTTTCTCCACCAGGTCGCTGTGTCTCCTCCCTAACCCCTCTCTACTCTACCCAACTCTGTGAATTTCTGTGTGTTCCAGAAGGAGGAGAACACTCAGGGAACTGATTACTGGCTGGATCTGTCCCTCCTTTTCATCCCCCCTTTTATCCTTCTGGCCACCTGTCTCCTTCCTCCATCTTCTCTTCTCTGTATAACTCCGTGAACATCTCTGAGCGGTCCAGTTGTGGAGTGCACATAAGAAAGTGATTATTGGCTAGCCCACTCTCTCCACTATTGATTCCACCTCTCATTCGGTTCACCTCTAAACACCCTCCTCCCTCTTCTCTTCTCCATGTAACGCTTTGTGACCTCTTGGTGACCCTCATGGTAGAGAAACTTTTCATCTTAAGTAGATTTTTATCAGTGGTGCTGTATAGAAGGAGAAGTTTTTGAAACTACTGTAAAAAATAAGACCAATAACTGGAAGCAGGAGGCTTAAATCCAAACCCTGACTCCAGGGAACTCCTGACTCCAGGGAACATTAATTGACAGGAGCTCATCAAACGCCTCCATACCAACACTGAAAAGCACCACACACAAAGGCCAACAAGTCTAGGGCAAGACATACCAAGCAAATTCTCCAGCAACAAAGGAACACAGCCCTGAGCTCCAGATACAGGCTGCCCAAAGTCATCCCCAAACCATAGACATCTCATAACTCATTACTGGACACTTCATTGCACTCCAGAGAGAAGAAAACAGGTCCACCCATCAGAACACCGACACAAGCTTCCCTAACCAGGAAACCTTGACAAGCCACCTGTCAACAAACCCACACACAGCGAGGAAACGCCACAATAAAGAGAACTTCACAAACTGCCAGAATACAGAAAGGACACCCCAAACTCAGCAATTTAAAACAAGATGAAGAGACAGAGGAATACCCAGCAGATAAAGGAACAGGATAAATGCCCAACCAAACCAAACAAAGAAGGGAAGAGATAGGGAATCTACCTGATAAAGAATTCCGAATAATGATAGTGAAAATTGATCCAAAATCCTGAAATCAAAATGGAATCACAGATAAATAGCCTGGAGACAAGGATTGAGAAGATGCAAGAAAGGTTTAACAAGGACCTAGAAGAAATAAAAAAGAGCTCAATATATAATGAATAATGCAATAAATGAAATTAAAACACTCTGGAGGCAACAAATAGTAGAATAACAGAGGCAGAAGGTAGGATTAGTGAATTAGAAGATACAATGGCAGAAATAAATGAATCAGAGAGGATAAAAGAAAAACAAATTAAAAGAAATGGGACAATCTCAGAGACCTCCAGGACAATATTAAACGCGTACAACATTTGAATCATAGGGCCCAGAAGAAGAAGACAAAACGAAAGACCATGAGAGATTATTTGAAGAGATAATAGTGAAAACTTCCCTAAAATGGGAAGGAAATAATACACCAGTCAAGAAACCCAGAGAGTCCCAAACAGGATAAACTCAAGGCAAAACACCCCAAGACACATATTAATCAAATAACAAAGATCAAACACAAAGAACAAATATTAAAAGCAGCAAGGGAAAACAACAAATAACACACAAGGGAATTCCCATAAGGGTAAACAGCTGATCTTTCAATAGAAACTCTTCAAGCCAGGAGGGAATGGCAAGACATACTTAAAATGATGAAAGAAAATAACCTACAGCCCAGATTATTGTACCCAGCAAAGGATCTCATTCAAGTATGAAGGAGAAATCAAAAGCTTCTCAGACAAGCAAAAGCTGAGAGAATTCTGCACCACCAAACAAGCTCCCAAACAAATATTTAAGGATATTCTCTAGACAGGGAAACACAAAAATGGTGTATAAATTCGAACCCAAAACAATAAAGTAAACGGCAACGGGATCATACTTACCAGTAATTACCTTAAACGTAAATGGTTGAATGCCCCCAACCAAAAGACAAAGACTGGCTGAATGGATACAAAAACACACCCTACATATGTTGTCTACAAGACCCACTTCAAAACAGGGGACACATACAGACTGAAATTGAAGGGCTGGAAAAAGATTTTCCATGCAAATAGGGACCAAAAGAAAGCAGGAGTAGCAATACTCATATCAGATAAAATAGACTTCAAAACAAAAGGCTGTGAAAAAGAGACAAAGAAGGTCACTACATAATGATCAAAGGATCAATCCAAGAGAAGATTATAACAATTATAAATATATATGCACCCAACACGGAGCACCACAGTATGTAAGACAAATGCAACAAGTATGAAAGGAGAAATTAACAATAACACAATAAATAGTGGGAGACTTTAATACCCCACTCACAACCTATGGATAGATCAACTAAATAGAATATTTAACAAGGAAACACAAACTTTAAATGATACAATAGACCAGTTAGACCTAATGATATCTATAGGACATTTAATCCCAAAACAATGAATCACCTTTTTCTCAGGCGCACATGGAACCTTCTCCAGGATAGATCACATCCTGGGCCATAAATCTAGCCTTGGTCAAATTCAAAAAAAAAAAAAAAAAAATTTCCAAGCATCTTTTCTGACACAATGCAGTAAGATTAGATCTCAATTACAGGAGAAAAACTACTAAAATTCCAACATATGGAGCCCTGAACAACCACGCTGCTGAATAACCAACAAATCACAGAAGAAATCAAAAAAGAAATCAAAAATTTGCATAGAAATGAATGAAAATGAAAACAACAACAACCCAAAACCTGTGGGACACTGTAAAAGCAGTTCCTAAGGGGAAAGTTCATTAAGCATACAGGCATACCTCAAGAAACAAGAAAAAGTCAAATAAATAACTCTAACTCTACACCTAAAGCAACTAGAAAAGGAAAAAATGAAGAACCCTAGGGTAGTAGGAAGGAAAGAAATCTTAAAAATTAGGGCATAAATAAATGCAAAAGAAACAAAAGAGACCATAGCAAAAATCAACAAAGCCAAAAAGCTGGTTCTTTGAAAGGATAAATTAAAATTGACAAACCATTAGCCAGACGCATCAAGAAACAAAGGGAGAAAAATCAAATCAATAAAATTAGAAATTGACTAATGGAGAGATCACAACAGACAACACAGAAATACAAAGGACCATAAGAGACTACTATCAACAATTATATGCCAATAAAATGGACACACGTGGAAGAAATGGACAAATTCTTAGAAAAGTACAACTTTCCAAAACTGAACAGGAAGAAATAGAAAATCTTTAACAGGGACCCCATCACAAGCACAGGAAATTGAAACTGTAATCAAAAAATCTTCCAGCAAACAAAAGCCCAGGTCCAGACGGGCTTCACAGCTGAATTCTACCAAAAATTTAGAGAAGAGCTAACACCTATCCTACTCAACTTTTTCCCAGACAAATTGCAGAGGAAGGTAAACTTCCAAACTCATTTCTATGAGGCCACCATCACCCTAATACCAAAACCCTGACAAAGATCCCACAAAAAAAAGAAAACTATAGGCCAATAACACTTGATGAACATAGATGCAAAATCCTTAACAAAATGTCTAGCAATCAGAATCCAACAACACATTAAAAAGATCATACACCATGACCAAGTGGGCTTTATCCCAGGGATGCAAGGATTTCTTCAATACTGCAAATCAATCAATGTAATACACCACATTAACAAATTGAAAAACCAAAAACCATATGATTATCTCAATAGATGCAAAGAAAGCCTTTCGACAAAATTCAAACAATCCATTTATGATAAAAACTCTCCAGAAAAGCAGGAAATAGAAGGAACATCACCTCAAACATAATCAAAGCTATTATTCTGACATAACCCACAGCCGCAACCATTAATCTCTCAATGGTGACAAATTGACAAGCATTTCCTCTAAAGTCAGACAAGACAAGGGTGCCCACTTTCCACCATTACTATTCCAACATAGTTTTGGAAGTTTTGGCCACAGCAATCAGAGCAGAAAAAGAAATAAAAGGAATCCAAATTGGAAAAGAAGAAGTAAAACTCTCACTATTTTGCAGATGACATGATCTCTACATAGAAACCCTAAAGACTCCACCAGAAAATTACCTAGAACTAATCAATGAGTTGTAGTAAGTTGCAGGATATAAAATCAACACAGAGAAAATCCCTTGCATTCCAATACACTAATAATGAGAAAACAGAAAGTAGAAATTAAGGAAACAATTCCATTCACCATTGCGATGGAAAGAATAAAATACTTAGGAATATATCTACCTAGAGAAACTAAAGACCTATACACAGAAAACTAATAAAACACTGGTGAAAGAAATCAAAGAGGACACTAATAGATGGAGAAATATACCATGTTCATGGATTGGAAGAATCAATATAGTGAAAATGAGTATACTACCAAAGAATTTATAGATTCAATGCAATCCTATCAAGCTACCAATGGTATTCTTTCACAGAGCTAGAACAAATAATTTTCACAATTTGTATGGAAATACAAAAACTCCGATATAGCCAAAGCTATCTTGAGAAAGAATAATGGAACTGGAGGAATCAACCTGCCTGACTTCAGGCCTCTACTACAAAGCCAGTCATCAAGACAGTATGGTACTGGCACAAAGACAGAAATATAGATCAATGGAACAAAATAGAAAGCCCAGAGATAAATCCATGCACATATGGACACCTTATCTTTGACAAAGGAAGCAAGAATATAAAATGGATTAAAGGACAATCTCTTTAACAAGTGGTGCTGGGAAATCTGGTCAACCACTTGTAAAAGAATGAAACTAGACACTGTCTAACACCATACACAAAAATAAACTCAAAATGGATTAAAGATCTAAACATAAGACCAGAAACTATAAACTCCTAGAGGAGGAACATAGGCAAACACTCTCGACATACATCACAGCAGGATCCTCTATTACCCACCTCCCAGAATATTGGAAATAAAATCAAAAATATACAAATGGGACCTAATTAAACTTAAAAGCTTCTGCACATCAAAGGAAACTATTAGCAAGGTGAAAAGGCAGCCTTCAGAATGGGAGAAAATAATAGCAAATGAAGCAACTGACAAACAACTAATCTCAAAAATATACAAGCAACTCCTACAGCTCAACTCCAGAAAAATAAATCACCCAATCAAAAAATGGGCCAAAGAACTAAATAGACATTTCTGCAAAGAAGACATTACAGATGGGCTAACAAACACATGAAAAGATGCTCAACATCACTCATTATCAGAGAAATGCAAACCAAAACCACTATGAGGTACCATTTCACACCAGTCAGAATGGCTGTGATCCAAAAGTCTACAAGCAATAAATGCTGGAGAGGGTGTGGAGAAAAGGGAACCCTCTTACACTGTTGGTGGGAATGCAAACTAGTACAGCCACTATGGAGAACAGTGTGGAGATTCCTTAAAAAACTGGAAATAGAACTGCCTTATGATCCAGCAATCCCACTGCTGGGCATACACACTGAGGAAACCAGATGGGAAAAGAGACACGTGTACCCCGATGTTCATCGCAGCACTGTTTATAATAGCCAGGACATGGAAGCAACCTAGATGTCCATCAGCAGATGAATGGATAAGAAAGCAGATGGTACATATACACAATTGGAGTATTACTCAGCCATTAAAAAGATACATGTGAATCAGTTCTAGTGAGGTGGATGAACTGGAACCTATTATACAGAGTGAAGTAAGCCAGAAAGAAAAAACACCAATACAGTATACTAACGCATATATATGGAATTTAGAAAGATGGTAACAATAAACCTGTGTACGAGACAGCAAAAGAGACACTGATGTATAGAACAGTCTTATGGACTCTGTGGGAGAGGAAAGGGTGGGAAGATTTGGGAGAATGGCATTGAAACATGTACAATATCATGTATGAAATGAGTTGCCAGTCCAGGTTCGAAGCACGATACTGGATGCTTGGGGCTAGTGCACTGGGACGACCCAGAGGGATGGTTATAGGGAGGGAGGGAGGAGGGTTCAGGATGGGGAACACATGTATACCTGTGGCAGATTCATTTGATGGTTGGCAAAACTAATACTAATTTGTAAAGTTTAAAAATAAAATTAAAAAAAAGAAATGTTCTGGAATTAGATAGTAGTGTTGATTGCAAAATTCTATAATAGCATAAAAACCATTGGATTTGTACACTTTAAAGGGTATAGATTATGATAGACTAATTATTTCTAAATAAATTGTTTATAGAATGTGTATGGATACAGTATAATCATCCATTTAATAGCAATAATTTGACAATTAGGTAGGTCAAAAATTCCAAACCTAAGAAAATGCAATCTTAACCCTAGAATTGATAAAAGCTGAAATAAAAGCTTCTTTTTATTAAAAATTTGAATAACTTCACAAACTTCCAAATACCCCTCTATTTCCATATATTCACATAGGTGAATTCTATCACATGCTCAAGAAAAAAATAGCATCCATTCTTTAGAAATTTTCAGAAAATGCAGCTGGCATGGGAGGTGATTACTACCCAAGTTTGTTAATGAATTTTATTGACATCTGAAAAGGGCAGTTTTAAAAACCTCAAAATTACACTCAAATGTCATTCTTGAATTAGTCACAAAAATCAACATGGCGATACATAAATGATAGTAAATTATGACAAAGCAGAGATTATCCCAAGACTACAAGATTGGTTTCATGTTTTTAAGAAATCAGTCAACGGCAGGCTTCAACTCCTGTTCCACATACGAGGAGATTGGACGTTGCCATTCCACCCTAACTGCAAGTTAAAAGTTGAACACACTGAAAAGTCAGCAACTCATCTTAGATTCATAGAGAAGAGAGATCATAGGCCAAACTGCTCCCTGAACATTGGAGAGACAAGTGAATACAGAGAATCCTAACTTAGCAAAGCAAAAATTCAAGGTCAGGAACCTCTGTAGGAACCAGCGGTGTGGACAAGTCTTTGAGTTAAAAACCCCAGGATGACCCAGTTATAGGAGTTCTCCACACTTTTGTTTTACCTCTAGGAACTTAGCCAGGTTCTCACAGTACAATAAATATGTCACTGTGAAAACTTCTCATGCTTCCAGCAGGAAAGGGAAAGAGGGGAAACGGAATCATTTTTAAATGTGCCAGGGCACTCTGTTCTTCTTAACAATGTTTGCCCTCATGCTTAGAGCCCAACCTAACCATGTAAAATTGTGTATAAAGCTCTTGGCTCAAGAAAAGACTGCATACACTTGGATCTCAAGCTAAGAACAATATCAAATAATTTTAGAACTGATCAAACAAGTAGACTACTGTCTAGATCCCACTTTCCTCAGTGGGTGGCCCATATTTGGGCCAGATATGAATAGCACTGCAAAGACTTTGAAATTTTAACTGAGACTGCAACAAAAAATTAGGATAAAAATTTGTGGTCTGAACCTAAAACAAAACTAAACTAAACAAACAAAAAAAAATAAACACACTCCTTAGTATTAAGTCAGATACCATGTCTAACAATATAATACTAAAATGTCTAGGATATACTTAAATTAATTGGTGTATGAAGAACCAGGAAAAAGTTTAAAAGTTACAAGCTAAATTCAAACAAGAGAGACAACTTCAGGATGATGCAAGTATTGGAATCACCAGAAAAATATATTAAAGCAGCTATTATAACCATACCACCTGAAAGTAATGACTGTTGCTTACAAACTAAACCAAAAATTAAATTCTTAGGGACTTCTTAGGGACTTCCCTGGTGGCTCAGTGGTAAAGAATCCGCCTGGTAATGCAGGAAACACGGGCTAAATCCCTGATCTGGGAAGATCCCATATGCCTCAGAGCAACTAAGACGATGGGCCACAACTATTTAGCCTGTGCTCTTGAGTCCAGGAACCACAACTACTGAATCCATGTGCCCTAGAGCCTGTGCTTGGCAACAAGAGAAGCCACTGCAATGAGAAGCCCACGCCACTGCAACTAGAGAGTAGCCCCTCCTACTTGCCCTAACTAGAGAAAGCCCCCCTAGCAACAAAGATCCAACACAGCCAAAAATAAATAGATAAGTAAATAAATACCATTGTCTGATCTCTCAACCTCTATACACACACATGAACAAACACACAAATGTAGGCATGCTTGTATACAAATACAAATGTATGCATATAAGTACATGTAAACACATATGTGAATATACACACATATATGAAGAGTTATGCATATATATATATATCCACAAAGATGTATATATAAATATAGATGCAAATGCACAACACACACACACACATTAGAGATCAGTATCAAAGCAAAAACTTCAGCATGCATTTCAGTGTGGCACTGAAACCATCATCAGTCAAATTCAGCCACAACGTATGTTTGCAGCTTTTCTGAGTATTCAGAGAGTTCCACCAAACTTAGTAGAGACAAATAAAGAGGACATACACAAATGTCATTTTTTCTATGTTATGATCTTTTACTTTTATCTAGTTTGTTTCACTTTTTCTATTTCATATTCAGTGCTCCGATTTCAGTTAGTTTATGCTTTCCAATTTCTCCCTTTCTTTTTTGTTTGATGGTCTTTCTCAAGCCTTTATCAAGTGTAGTAGAAAAGCTTTTGCATGCATATATGTAAATAGTATGCATTATATATATATATTTTTTTCTTTTTTAGAAAACTTAAGAATTTTTGCCTAACTAAAATTTTTGACATTTTGATTCCACTTGTTTGACTTAGAATGAATAGAATGCTACATCTCTAGTTTTAAAAAAAGATATGCAACAAGCAACAAAGGTTTAGGTGGCTCAGATGGTAAAGAATCTGCCTGCAATGTAGGAGACCCAGGTTCGATCCCTGGGTTGGAAAGATTCCCTGCAGAAGGGAATGGCAACCCATTCCAGTATTCTTGCCTGGAGAATCCCATGGACAGAGGAGCCTGGCAGGCTACAGTCTACGGGGTCGCAAAGAGTCGGACAGGACTTGATGACTAACACTTTCACAGGGAACTATAATCAATAACTTGTAATAACCTATAATAGAAAATAATCTGAAAAATAATATATGTGTATATGTATAACTGAATCACCTTGCTGTGTACCTGAAACGTTGTAAGTCAGCTAAAGTTCAATAAAATATATATATTAAGAAAAAAACCAAATGTATTCTTTTTTTAAAAAATCAGTTTCACTGTGAGTTTTTTCCCCTCAAAATGGGATTGTTCAATGCAAGCCATTCTATAACTTGTCATCATTATACAACTTGATATCATCTCATACTTCTTTCTCCAAAGGGATGTGAATCAATACTTACATTCTTCCCTTCAACCTCATCTTCTTAACATCTGTGTTATCATTCTGTTGTTTAGAAAACATATTTTGTATGAAAACATATTTTGTATGAATGAAAAACTTTAAAGTTTATTAAGGCTAATTTTCTGATCTAATATAAGGTCTGTCCTGGAGAATGTTCCATGTTCATTTGAGAAGAATGTGTATTCTGCTGCTGAGTAAAGTCCTTTATAGATGTCTGTTAGATCTAACTAATTAATAGTGTTGTTCAAGTCTTCTACTCTCTGGTTGCTCTTCTGCCCAGCTGTTCTATTCATTTGTGAAAGTGGGTTGTTGAAGATTCCAATTATCATTGTTGAATTATGTACTTTGCCTTTAAATTGTATCAGTTTTTCTTTCATGGATTTTGGCACTCTCTTGTTAGGTGCATTTATATTCATAATTGGTTTGTCTTTTCTATGAATTGGCCCTTTAATCATTATTAATGTTTATCTATTTTTCTATCCTTTAACTTTTAACCTATTTTGAATCTAAGGGGTGTCACTTGTAGACAGCATGTCATTGGATTATTGCTTTTTAATTCTATTCTACAAATACCTAACTTTTCCTTGGAAGATTTAGTACATTTATATTAAATATAATTAGTGATAGGGTAGGATTTATGTTTACCATTTTGTTCTTTTTGTAAACTATTTTTTATTGGAGTATAGTTGCTTTACAATGTTGCATTAGTTTCTGCTTTTCAGCAAAGTGAATCAGTTATACGTATACATGTGTCCCCTCTTTTTTAGGTTTCCTTCCCATTTATGTCACCACAGAGCTGTGAGTAGAGTTCCCTTTGCTATACAGTATATGTTACTGTGTTATACATTAGTTATCTATTTTATACATAATAGTGGATATATGTCAGTCCCAATCTCTCAATTCATTCTACCCTCCTTCTGCCTTGGTATCCATAAGTTTGTCTCTATTTCTGCTTTGCAAATAAGTTCATCAGTATCATTTATTTTGCATTCCACATATAAGTGATTTAATACAATATGTGTTTTTGTCTTTCTAACTTACTTCACTCTGTATGACAGTCTCTAATTCTATCCATGTGTCTGCAAATGGCACTATTTATTCCTTTTTATGGCTGAGTAATATTCCATTATATATATGCACCACTTCTTCTTTATCCATTCCTCTGTTGATGGACATTTAGGTTGCTTCCATGTCCCGGCTATTGTAAACAGTGCTGCAATGAACACTGAGGTGCATGTATCTTTTTGAATTATGGTTTTCTCTGGGTAGATGCCCAGGACTGAGATTGCTGGGTCCTATGGTAGTTCTATTTTAGTTTTTTGAGGAAACTCTATATTGTTCTCCATAGTGGCCTCACCAATTTTTTCCTTATATTTTATGTGTTTTGTTCTTTATCCATTTATTTCCTTTTTTGGTAAGCAGATATTTTTATTATACAATGTAATTACCTTATTGTCAATTTTACTACACTTTTCATTAGCTTTTTAAAAAATGTTGTGGAGTATTTTAAAAATAATTTATTGGTGTATAGTTGATTTACAATGTTAGTTTCAGGTGTATAGCAAAGTGAATCAGTTATACATATATCCACTTTTATTTAGATTCTTTTCCCATATAGGCCATTTAGAGTATTAAATAGAGTTCCCTGTGCTATATAGGAGGTCCTTATTAGTTATCTATTTTAGGTATGGTACTGTGTACATGGCATCTGGTCCCATCACTTCATGGGAAATAGATGGGGAAACAGTGGAAACAGTGTCAGACTTTATTTTTTTGGACTCCAAAATCACTGCAGATGGTGACTGCGGCCATGACATTAAAAGACGCTTACTCCTTGGAAGAAAAGTTATGACCAACCTAGATAGCATATTGAAAAGCAGAGACATTACTTTGCCAAAAAAGGTCCGTCTAGTCAAGGCTATGGTTTTTCCAGTGGTCAGGTATGGATGTGAGAGTTGGACCATAAAGAAAGCTGAGCGCTGAATAATTGATGCTTTTGAACTGTGGTGTTGGAGAAGACTCTTGAGAGTCCCTTGGACTGCAAGGAGATCCAACCAGTCCATTCTGAAGGAGATCAGCCCTGGGATTTCTTTGGAAGGAATGATGCTAAAGCTGAAACTCCAGTACTTTGGCCACCTCATGCGAAATGTTGACTCATTGGAAAAGACTTCGATGCTGGGAGGGATTGGGGGCAGGAGGAGAAGAGGACGACAGAGGATGAGATGGCTGGATGGCATCACTTACTCGATGGACGTGAGTCTGGGTGAACTCCGGGAGTTGGTGATGGACAGGGAGGCCTGGCGTGCTGCGATTCATGGGGTCGCAGAGAGTCGGACACGACTGAGCGACTGAACTGAATTGAACTGTGTACATGTCAATCCGATCTCCCAATTTATCCCTTCCTTCTTATCCTTCTGTTATTTTCCTAATGGTTGCCTTAGGTATCATAATTAATATTTTAGCTAAGCATTCTAAGATGGAGTAATACCAACATAATTTCAATGGCAAACAAAAGCTTTGTAACTACTAGCATTTTCTCTTTTCTTAAGGGTACTATTGTCTTATAAATTATATCTGTACATATTAGAAACTCATCAATGCAGTTTCATGATTACTTTTTCCTATAGGAAATCATATGAGAAAACGAATCATATGAGAATCACTGAATCATATGAGAAAACAAAAATCTCCATATCCTCTGTCTTTAAATTACTTATCCAGTTACATTTCTTGGTGCTTCTTATCTCTTCATGCAAATTCGGGTTATTTTCTAGGATCCTTTCATTTCATCTTGAAAGATTCCCTTTAATATTGCTTGTGGGACAGGTCTACTAGTGAATCTCTAAGTATTTGTTTACCTCTGAAAGTCCTACTTCTTCTTCAGTTTTGAAGGATAGTTTTTCTATATATAGATTCCTTAATTCACAATCTTTTTCTTTCAATACATCATTACACTACCTCTGAGTCTTCCTGGATCTTGCTGAGAAGGAAGTATCTCCTATAGGTGATGAGTTGCCTTTTTCTTGTTGCTTTCAAGATCTTCTCTTGGTCTTGGGTTTTGAAAGTCTGATTATACCATGTCCAGCTGTGTCTTTCTCAGAGTGTATCCTACTTGGATGCTACTGAATTTCTTGAGTGTATATATTAATATTTTCAACTAATTTAGTAAGTTTAGTGATAATTTCTTCATATATTCTTTCTGCCCATTCCTCTATCTCCTTTATTTCTGAGGCTACCATTATGTGTATGTTGATATGCTTGATTCTTGTCCCATAGATCTGACTCTGTTCTGTTTTCTTCACTTGTTTTACCTTTTCTGTTCCTCAATTTGTATAATGTTAGTAGACCTACCCTAAATCTGCTATTGACTTCCAATGGGAAGTTTTTCATTTCAATTACTGTACTTTCAATTTTAGAATTTCTATTTTCTTCTTATTCTTTTTTAAAAAATATATTCTTGTTGATATTCTATATTTGGTGAGATACATTCTCAAATTTAACTTTTATTGTGTAGATATACTTACCTGTACTTATTTGAATATATTTATAACAGTTGATTTAAAGTCTTTATTTGGTAAGTTCAATGTCTAGGCTTCATCAAGAATGGCTAACAAACACATGAAAAGATGCTCAACATCACTCATTATCAGAGAAATGCAAATCAAAACCACTATGAGGTACCATTTCACGCCAGTCAGAATGGCTGCGATCCAAAAGTCTACAAGCAATAAATGCTGGAGAGGGTGTAGAGAAAAGGGAACTCTCTTAACACTGTTGGTGGGAATGCAAACTAGTACAGCCACTATGGAGAACAGTGTGGAGATTCCTTAAAAAACTGGAAATAGAACTGCCTTATGATCCGGCAATCCCACTGCTGGGCATATACACTGAGGAAACCAGAATTGAAAGAGACACGTGTACCCCAATGTTCATCGCAGCACTGTTTATAATAGTCAGGACATGGAAGCAACCTAGATGTCCATCAGCAGATGAATGGATAAGAAAGCAGTGGTACATATACACAATGGAGTATTACTCAGCCATTAAAAAGAATACATTTGAATCAGTTCTAATGAGGTGGATGAAACTGGAACCTATTATACAGAGTGAAGTAAGCCAGAAATAAAAACACCAATACAGTATACTAACGCATATATATGGAATTTAGAAAGATGGTAACAATAACCCTGTGTACGAGACAGCAAAAGAGACACCGATGTATAGATCAGTCTTATGGACTCTGTGGGAGAGGGAGAGGGTGGGGAGATGTGGGAGAATAGCATTGAAACATGTATAATATCATGTATGAAATGAGTTGCCAGTCCAGGTTCAATGCAGGGTACTGGATGCTTGGGGCTGGTGCACTGGGCGACCCAGAGGGAGGGTAGGGGAAGAAGGAGGGTGGAGGGTTCAGGATGGGGAACGTGGGTATACCTGTGGCAGATTCATTTCGATATTTGGCAAAACAAATACAATATTGTAAAGTTTAAAAATAAAATAAAATTAAAAAAATATATACAGTATAAAACAAACAAAAAAAGAATGGTTTATATGACTGTTTTTTTTTTTTCCTGTTTTCATGAGTCATTCTTAGTTGGTTATTTTCACGTTTTATATAGTTCTATTGTTTTGATTGTTATTTTTTCAAGTTAGATATTTAAAATAATACATTGTGGGACTTTTCTGGCGGTCCAGTAGTACACCTGCCAGTGCAAAGTACATGGGTTTGATCCCTGGTCAACGAAGACTACACACCCTGCAGGGCAACTGAAGCCACTTGCAGCAACTGCTAGAGACCACCAAGCTGCAGCTACTGAGCCCATGTGACATAGATACTGAAGCCTGAACACCCTAGAGCGTGTGTTATGCAACAAAACGAATCCATTGCAATGAGAAGCTCATGAGCTGCAGCTAGAGAGTATCCCGCACTTGCCACAGCTAGAGAAAGCCTGTGAGCAGCAATGAAGACTCAGCATAGCCAAAAATAAAAATAGATAATAATAAATTTAAAAAACATTGTGGAAACTCCATCAAAAATTGGGCCAAACAACTAAACAGACATTTCTCCAAAGAAGACATACAGATGGCTAACAAACACATGAAAAGATGCTCAACATCACTCATTATCAGAGAAATGCAAATCCAAACCACAATGAGGTACCATCTCGTGCCAGTCAGAATGGCTGCCATCAAAAAGTCTACAAACAATAAATGCTGCAGAGGGTGTGGAGAAAAGGGGATACTCTTGCATTGTTGGTGGGAATGCAAACTAGTACAGCCACTATGGAGAAGACTGTGGAGATTCCTTAAAAAACTGGAAATAGAACTGCCATATGACCCAGCAATCCCACTGCTGGACATATACACTGAGGAAACCAGAGTTGAAAGAGACACGTGTACCCCAATGTTCATTGCAGCACTGTTTACAATAGCTAGGAATGGAAGCAACCTAGATGCCCATTGGCAGATGAATGGATAAGAACGTTGTGGTTTATATATATAATACACAGCTATTAAAAAGAACACATTTGAGTCAGTTTTAATGAGGTGGATGAAACTGGAGCCTATTACACAGAGTGAAGTAAGTGAGAAAGAAAAACACCAATATAGTGTATTAATGCATATATATGGAGTTTAGAAAGATGATAATGACAACCCAATGTGCAAGACAGCAAAAAAGACACAGATATAAAGAACAGACTTTTGGACTCTGTGGGAGAAGGCGAGAGTGGGATGATTTGAGAGAATAGCACTGAAACATGTTTATTACCATATGTGAAATAGATGACCAGTCCAAGTTCTATGCATGAAACAGGGCACTCACAGCTGGTGCACTGGGATGATCCAGAGGGATGGGATGGGGAGGGAGGTGGGAGGGAGATTTGGGATGGTGGGACACATGTACACCTGTGGCTGATTCATATCAATGTATGGCAAAACCCACCACAATATTGTAAAGTAATTAGCCTTTAATTAAAATAAATAAGTAAGTAAGTAAGTAAGTAACCTTATAAACATCTCCTTATGATAAAGGGACACTGTGTGTATTGAGCACCAGTGAGGACTCTCAATAAGAGATGAGACAATTACACACCTACTTTACTCACTTGGAAGTCATAATGGAGATCTTAACTTTGGCAAAGGATGAAATGATCCATGTGTTTTAGTCAAAAATATCCTTTATTAATTTCTTATAGTAATAGGGATTTGGGAATTCTTGCCCATAGCAGAGTATGAAGGTAGGAATCCATAGTAATAAGATGAGAAACACTCATCAAAATGGTGGAGAAAGAAGTTGTGGAGGTCACCTCTCCCCATGAACATACCAAATACATCTATGTGTGGGACAATTCTCACTGAAAACTAATTGGAAACTGGCAGAAACACTCCTGTATAAGCCAGGCTATAAGAATGATACACACATCATCAGGTAGAAAAGGAAGAGAAGTGATTGGGTCCGGACATATGCCTCTGGGAAGAGACTAGAGGAAAAGGATGATTACATGGGCAGACACCTGCCCTGGGGAGTGAGTGATCTGAGCCAGAGACTGGGTGCCGCAGTCCTGGTGTTCTACATGGAGGAGAAAAACCTCTTACTGGTTTGAGGACTGCTGCAACAGATAGAAGGACTGTGGAAGCCTGGACTCTGCTGGTGAAGAGTGCACGTGTACTGACTTGCCCCCAGGCAGGGTGCAAAGTGTTCTGCCCTAGCTGCTGCCAGCTGTCGGGTGACTACCTAGCCACAAGCCCCAGCCTTGCAAATGCTCTGCTCACTCCACATCACACTTTGGCACTGGATCTGGGGCAGACATGACTGGGCACAAGACTGGATCATGGAATGCAGAGGCTATGGAGTCCCTGGGTGGAGCCTGAGTTGCACCATAGGGGTTATTATTAGCAATTACTCAAAGAGTGCCTCAGAAGCAGCCCAGATCTTGGATAGCAGCCGCTTTACCACAACTTGCCCCTGATACATGCTAAGATTTCATTCAGGCACTGCCTGCTCTGACCAGTGGTTCCACCACAAGGTGGGGGCATGGGTTGGGGCAGAGGCTGGGAGTGGTAGTTGGCTATGAAGGAATAAATAAGGGTGGGAACATGCACTCAAGGCTGCCTCTGAGTAGAGTCATGGGAACCTGCACAGGCAATGCATTGGACCTTCCTCGGGCAGAGGCCCTGCTTGCTTGAGCACTAACTTCCCTTGGGACAGGGGTTCCAGTGCAGGAAGAGGGAAAAGTAAATACACACTTAAAGGGAACAGAGTCAACTTGGCTCTGTTCCCAACGAAATTACCACCAAAAAAAGTGTTACAGCTAATAAATGAATTCAGCAAAGTTGCAGAATACAACTATGCTCCAATAAAAAAAAATAATAATAATAGAGTGAATCGATGACCAATGTTTTATTCTTTCAAAAAAAAGTGCTACATTTATTTAGATTGGCCAAGGGAAAAACCGAGAAGATTTTATTTTAAAATATCAGGAATGAAAGAGGTGACATAACAATTGTTAAAAACAAGACAATAGATCCAAAATGGAGTCATTTACGCTAAGCTTCTGGTCATCAAACAGAGACTTAACTTCATTACAGTTTCAACTCTCCCAAAAGTGTAATCTTAAACAAGTCAGTCAGAAATCAACTAATCAGCACTAGTTAAACAATCTTCATAGACCTAGGCCATCCTCTATAGGAAAGTGACCTTGCCACAACCTTTCTGCTTTTTGCTAGCATAACCTCTTAATTCTTGTTCCCTTTTGCCTATAAAAGTCTTTCACTTTGTAAAGCTCCTTGGAACTCCTTTCTGTCTACTAGATTGGATGCTGCCTGGTTCATGAATCATTGAATAAAGCTAATAAGATCTTTAAAATTTAATCAGCTGATTTTTGTTTTGTAACACTACCAATGCTACAACATTAAAAGGATTATAAGGGAGTACTATGAAAAACTGTATGCCAACAAGTTAGATAAACTATATGAAATGCAAAAATTACAGAAAGATACAAAGCAATAAAACTGACTCAAAAATCAATAGAAAACCTCAATAGACTTTTCACAAGAGATTGACTTATTAATCCAAATATTTATCACATGGAAAAACCCAGTATCAGATATTTTCACAGATGTACTCTATATTTAAGGAAAGCTTAACATCTTTTAAAAACACTTCCAGTATATGCACTTAACATAGGAGCACTGCAATATGGAAGGCAAATGCTACCAAGTATGAAAGGGGAAATTAACAGTAACACAATAATAGTGGGAGACTTTAATACTGCATTCACACCTATGGATAGGTCAACTAAACAGAAAATTAGCAAGGAAACTCAAACTTTAAACGATGCAATGGACCAGTAAGACCTAATTGATATCTATAGGACATTTCACCCCAAAACAATGAATTTCACCTTTTTCTCAAGTGCACACGGAACCTTCTCCAGGATAGATAACATCCAGGGCCATAAATCTCGCCTTGGTAAATTGAAAAAAAATTGAAATCATTTCAAGCATCTTATCTGATCACAGTGCAGTAAGATTAGATGTCAAATACAGGAAAAACACACACACACACAGAACACATTCATACATGCTCATTTTACAAACAGAAACATACTCATACATTCAGTCACACATATGGGCATCCCCATCTCAACATGATCACACACTCAAATGTTAACACATTCAACCATGCGCACATATTAATGAAATCGTACACATGTATACTCTTACATATGATGGTTTGTACAAATCACATGTCCAGTCTTATGCCCATATTCATATACACATGCAGAAACATCTCTGCATTTTCTCACACACATGTACCTGCTGTCACCCCTGAATATGCCTACAAATTCACTAAAAGAAATCTGTGGTCATATGCATATATTCACACATTCACTGACACAAGCATCCTCAATTCTCACACACATGTAAACACAAATATTTTGAGACCACCAATGCACACATTCACTCATTCACACAATTCACATAAAAGACACACTCATATCTCACATGAACACATTTCCTCATTTACACATATTAGCACACACTTGAAGGTGAAAGAGGACAGTGAAAAAGCTGACTTAAAACTCAACATTTAGAAAACAAAGGTCATGGCATTTGGTCTCATCACTTCATGGCAAATAGATGGGGAAACAATGGAAACAATGACAGACTTTATTTTCTTGGGCTTCAAAATGACTACAGATGGTTACTGCAGCTGAAATTAAAAGATGCTGGCTTGACAAACCAACTGCTAAGTCACTTCAGTCGTGTCCGACTCTGTGCGACCCCATAGACAGCAGCCCACCAGGTTTTCCTGTCCCTGGGATTCTCCAGGCAAGAACACTGGAGTGGGTTACCATTTCCTTCTCCAATGCATGAAAGTGAAAAGTGAAAGTGAAGTCGCTTAGTCGTGTCCAACTCTAGCGACCCCATGGACTGCAGACTACCAGGCTCCTCCGTCCATGGGATTTTCTAGGCAAAAGTACTGGAGTGGGATGCCATTGCCTTCTCCGGCTTGACAAACCTAGACAGTGTTTTAAAAGGCAGAGACATCACTTTGCTGAGAAAGGTCTGCATGGTCAAAACTATGATTTTTCCAGTAGCCATGTATGGATGTGAGAGTTGGACCATAAAGAAGGCTGAGCACCAAAGAATTGATAGGCACAAATTGTGATGCTGGAGAAGACTCTTGAGAGCCCCTTGGACAGCAAGGACATCAAACTTGTCAATTCTAAAGGGAATCAGTCCTGAACATTCATTGGAAGGACTGATGCTGAAGCTGAATTTCCAGTCCTTTGGCCAACTGGTGGAAAGATTGGACTCATTGGGAAAAGACCCTGATGCTGGGAAAGATTGAGGGCAGGAGGAGAAAGGGGCGACAGAGGATGAGATGGTTGGATGGCATCACTGACTCAAAGGACAAGAGTTTGAGCAAACTCCAGGAAATAGTGAAGGACAGGGAAGCCTGGCATACTGTAGTCCATGGGGTTGCAAAGAGTCGGACATGACTGAGTGACTGAACAACAACCAAGCGCACTCAAAAACAGGGACATACTCACATTCATTGACTTAACGTGCATTCTCACAGACTCACACTCAGAGAAACCCAGTCATATAGATGATGTGCTTACACGCAGCCTGCTCACAGGCACGTTGACACACTCAAACAGAAATCTGATTACATAGTCACTCTGACACAAGCATACTCACACTCACCATCAACTCAAACATTCACTCACACACACAAAGATTAACTCACACAAATTTAACATAGAGTACACGCTCACATTAACAGGCTTATGAAAACAAATATAGATATTCCCTCACTGACACAAGCATGTAAACACATATACAGAGACTCACAAATTCCACAGGCTTGAACACACCCATCTACTTCAACACTCAAATATTGTTACATAACATACTGTAAGACATGAAAAAGTTCACAAATTCACTTTCACAAATGTTTTTGTTGTTGTTCAGTCACTCAGTCGTGTCTGACTCTTTGCGGCCCCATGGACCGCAGCACACTAGGCTTCCCTGTCCTTTTCCTGCTCCCAGAATTTGCTCAAACTCATGTCCATTGAGTCAGTGATGCCATCCAACCATCTTATCTTCTGTCATCCCCTTCTCCTGCCTTCAATCTTTCCCAGCATCAGGGTCTTTTCTATGAGTCAGCTCATCATCTGTTTCAGCATCAGTCCTTCTAATGAATATTCAAGACTGATTTCCTTTAGGACTGACTGGTTTGATCTCCTTGCAGTCCAAGGGACTCTCAAGAGTCTTCTCCAACAGCACAGTTGAAAAAGCATCAGTTCTTCAGTGCTCAGCCTTCTTTATGGTCCAGCCTTCGCATCCATACATGACTACTGGAAAAACCATAGCTTTGACTAGACGGACCTTTGTTGCTAAAGTAATGTCTCTGCTTTTTAATACCCTGTCTACGTTGGTCATAGCTTTTCTTCCAAGGAGCAAGTGTCTTTTTTAATTTCATGGCTGCAGCCACCATCTGCAGTGGTTTTGGAGCCCAAGAAAATAAAGTCTGTCACGGTTTCCATTGTTTCCCCATCTATTTGTCATGAAGCATTGGGACCAGATGTCATCAGATCAGACCAGATCAGATCAGTCACTCAGTCATGTCCGACTCTTTGCGACCCCATGAATCACAGCACCCCAGGCCTCCCTGTCCATCACCAACTCCCGGAGTTCAAGAGACGCACGTCCATTGAGTAAGCCATGCCATCCAGCCATCTCATTCTCCGTCGTCCCCTTCTCCTCCTGCCCCCAATCCCTCCCAGCATCAGAGTCTTTTCCAATGAGTCAACTCTTTGCATCAGGTGGCCAAAGTACTGGAGATTCAGCTTTAGCATCATTCCCTCCAAAGAAATCCCAGGGCTGATCTCCTTCAGAATGGACTGGTTGGATCTCCTTGCAGTCCAAGGGACTCTCAAGAGTCTTCTCCAACAACACAGTTCAAAAGCATCAATTCTTTGGCGCTCAGCCTTCTTCACAGTCCAACTCTCACATCCATACATGACCACAGGAAAAACCATAGCCTTGACTAGATGAACCTTTGTTGACAAAGTAATGTCTCTGCTTTTGAATATGCTATCTAGGTTGGTCATAATTTTCCTTCCAAGGAGTAAGAGTCTTTTCATTTCGTGGCTGCAGTCACCGTCTGTAGTGATTTTGGAGCCCAAAAAATAAAGTCTGATATGATCTTAGTTTTTTTAATATTGAGTTTTAAGCCAGCTTTTTCACTCTCCTCTTGCACCTTCATCAAGATGAAGAGCCTCTTCGCTTTCTGCCATACAGATGGTGTCACCTGCATATCTGAGGTTATTGATGTTTCTCCTGGCAATCTTGATTCCAGCTTGTGCTTCATCCACCCCAGCATTTCTCATGATATACTCTGCATATAAGTTAAATAAACAAGGTGACAATTTCCAGCCTTGACGTACTCCTTTCCCAATTTGGAACCAGTCCTTTGTTCCATGTCCGGTTCTAACTATTGCTTCTTGACCTGCATACAGGTTTCACAGGAGGCAGGTAGTGTGTACAAAAAACATGTTCACATGTATGTGCATGCTCCCACATTCAGTCACTTACATTAACATGTTTACTGTTTACTCACTCAAATGAACATGCTGACAAATTATTCACACGCAGACACGCTCATGTACATTCACACCCTCATGGTCACACATTCACTCATTAATACAGATGTCCTCACACCGTCATTGCCTCACGTGAACATGCTCATGCTGCTGCTGCTGCTGCTAAGTCGCTTCAGTCCTGTCCGACTCTGTGTGACCCCATAGACAGTAGCCCACCAGGCTCCCCCATCCCAGGGATTCTCCAGGCAAGAACACTGGAGTGGGTTGCCATTTCCTTCTCCAATGCATG